>NC_079216.1:8745127-8785127 GCF_029633865.1 Lampris incognitus | reverse complement strand
ACCAGGATTTAAGTATGAATTTGTCCCTGCTGCTATCAGCCTTTTGAATAATATTGTGTAATTCTGTGTTTCTTTGTGTGAATTGTTTGTGAGTTGATCGGTGTGTGTTGATCATTGATGTCGACCGTATTCGGCAGCCATTCCAACGTGGACCCCGGCTCTGCCAAATGACAGAAGCTAAGCAGGTGTGCGCTTGGCTAGTACTTGGATGGAAGACCTACCGGGAAAACTGAGTTGCTGCTGGAAGTGGTTTTGGTGGGCGAGTAGGGGACAGTCTTCCTACTGAGCCTAATAAAGCAATCGCAGTGACGGGGACACTGAGCTGTAGGAGACGCCATCCTTCACATGAGACGTTAAACCGAGGTCCTGACTCACCGTGGTCGTTAAAGATCCCGTGGCACTTATCGTAAAGAGTAGGGGGGGGGACCCCTGGTGTCCTGGCAAAATTCCCAACCTGGCTCTCTCCATCTGGCCACCTAATCACCCCCGTGTAATTGGCTCAATGATTCCTCCCTCTCCACCTCAAGCTGATGTATGGTGAGCGTTCTGGTGCAAAATCGCTGCCATGCATCACCCAGGTGGTGCTGCACATGGGTGGCGATTCCCCCCTTCTCTGTGAAGCGTTTTGGCTGTCTAGATAAAGAGCTAAATAAATGTAATCCATTATTATTATTATTATTATTATTGTTATTATGTTTTTCACGTTTCCTGTGTTACATCCTGTAGAGCCGGGTCCAAACTATGGACCTGAGGCACTATAGGGTAGATGTCACTTGATTGACAGTACTCGTTGTAATATGTGGGCTGTTCCGAGTAGGGCGATCATATTATTATTATTATTATTATTATTATTATTTACTGCTGGCTGTGCCACAAATTGCCCCTCTGGGATAATAAAGATTAGCTTGACTTTGATCATTTCTGCTCAAACACTGACCCACACAATGCTGCACCAGAACTTCCTTCACTATTAGTAGCCAGCACTTTATATTAAAAGTCCTGGCATATTAGTTGAGAACAGTAGGGTATGATTGTTGTGCATCCAACAAGTTTCTGACTGAAAGTACTGTTTGCCTAAATATCTCGTATGATGGCGTACATCTTTAAGTGCAGTCTCCCTTGTAACTCACCTCTTTGTTACCAGGTCCTGCCTGCTCACTGTCCTCCTGACCTCTTCCTGCCTGTTGACTGTCTTCCTGACCTCCTCCTGCCTGTTGACTGTCTTCCTGACCTCCTCCTGCCTGCTCGCTGTCCTCCTGCCTGTTGACTGTCTTCCTGACCTCCTCCTGCCTGCTCGCTGTCCTCCTGCCTGTTGACTGTCCTCCTGCCTGCTGACTGTCCCCCTGACCTCCTCCTGCCTACTGACTGTCCTCCTCCTGCCTGCTAACTGTCCTCCTGACCTCCTCCTGCCTGTTGACTGTCCTCCTGACCTCCTCCTGCCTGCTAGCTGTCCTCCTGACCTCCTCCTGCCTGCTAACTGTCCTCCTGACCTCCTCCTGCCTGCTGACTGTCCTCCTCCTGCCTGTTGACTGTCTTCCTGACCTCCTCCTGCCTGCTCACTGTCCTCCTGCCTGCTGACTGTCCTCCTGACCTCCTCCTGCCTGCTAACTGTCCTCCTGACCTCCTCCTGCCTGCTGACTGTCCTCCTGACCTCCTCCCGCCTGTTGACTGTCTTCCTGACCTCCTCCTGCCTGCTCACTGTCCTCCTGCCTGCTGACTGTCCTCCTGACCTCCTCCTGCCTGCTAGCTGTCCTCCTGACCTCCTCCTGCCTGCTGACTGTCCTCCTCCTGCCTGCTCACTGTCCTCCTGCCTGCTGACTGTCCTCCTGACCTCCTCCTGCCTACTGACTGTCCTCCTGACCTCCTCCTGCCTGCTAGCTGTCCTCCTGACCTCCTCCTGCCTGTTGACTGTCCTCCTCCTGCCTGCTCACTGTCATTCTGACCTCCCTCTGCTTCCATAATACAACAGCATGTAAAACTCACCATCACCCATACCATCCTGCTCAGTATTAAGCCTGCATGGCAACCACGGAAAATACAGGCCGCATTAACATCTCGAAGTCCCAATTCTTAAAAGTTTCAACTTACTTTTTTTAAACACAAAAAAGTGCCGGGTATTTCCTCTCTCCTTACTCGCGTTAACTCTGTGAATGAAATCTAATCCGAGTTCAATAAAGTAGTGATACATTTAAATAAATACAACTAATCCGCCTTCAGCACGCATGGGTTTTAATAATGTTCAATTACCCAACCAGGTAAAACTCCTGCATTTCTGAGTGAAAACAAAGGGGGCACCGATTATGAAATATTTTGTAGCAAATTCAGGGGGCAACCACAGGAACTGCCGCAGCCGGGACGCGAACCCGCACCGCCAGCACGGCGGGAGACATCGCTAACCGCTCGACTAAAGGGTCCGACCCGTTAACCAAGGGCCAACGTGTACGGGTTCGCGTCCCGGCTGCGGCAGTTCCTGTGGTTGCCCCCGAATTCGCTTCAATATCATCAGAAAGGCAAAAATACTAACTAAACCACCACAGCAACACAAAAGACTATTAAAATGAAATTATAAACTTTTAATTGATGTCAAATTGTATCTCTACAACTACCAATGCTCCATTGCCTCGTTGACTGAAATGCCAAGCCATAGGCCCAGCTAGCTTGCTATTTAGCCAACACTGGAAATGAAAGGGTGCGCTAGCAGCTAGCTAATATTAGTTAGCTAATGTTAGGTGGGCCCGGTGATGGACTCCCGCCTGCCGCCCAGTGACTGCTGGGAGAGGCTCCAGCATCCCACGACCCTGACAGCAGGACAAGCAGCTTGGATAACGGATGGATGGGTGGATGTTAGGTAAGGCAAACGTTAGTTTTAGCTAGCTAACATTAGTTAGCTAAACTGTGACTTAAGGCAAAAGTTAGAAACCAGCTAGCATTAGCGTTCATCCGTACACAGTCTAATTCAGAAACTGAAATGAAGAAAGAAGGTGTATTAAACTAGCCAAACGGCTAGCTACTTACATTAACCTGCAGCGTGTCCACTGGCTTGTGGTGAGTGACGAGGCAGGCAGACGAGACACAAGCTCAACTAACATCAGGTGAAGAAGTGCTGTGGTCCACTTTAGAGGTGTCTGAAATCATATTGCAGTATTTTTCAAGGCATCAATATGGGGGAATATACTGTAATATGTATGATTACAGGTAGGAAGGATATAGGAATGGGTTCGACCCCCCGCTGACGTGTTGTTTTTACCTCTTTTTTTGGGGGGGGGGGTTCCAAGTCTTATGTCTTGTTTTTTGCAACAGGTTTAATTGTGTTGTTGTTTTAGAGCTTTAACTTCCAACTTTCAAATATAGTTTTATGTATTTTGATACTGACCCTGGTAGATTCCGGTATGTTGAACGCTAACAAGCACACCTACAGTTACAACACACTGTATTTTAACAAAAACCTGCCTGACAATTAGAAAATAATGGACTATTTGTGCAGAACATTCTGTGGAACCCCACGCCACAAATCCAGCTCAGCCCGTAGAGCCCTGGAGAGAGACTGGACTTCACATGCACACAGGAGGCAGACCAACAGCATTCACACAGAAGAAGAAGAAGAAGAAGAAGAAGAAGGGGAGAAGGGACGAGAGCGGAACAGATTAGTCATAGCCGTGACAAATGATGCACAAGCAATTTTGAACAAGAACAACGCAAATCTCCAGGAGGACCGAACTGTGACCAATGGATGACAGGACGCAGCACAAACCGGATTCTAGATCCCGAAGACATCTAGAAGTCCGGAGAGGGGGGGTGAGAGAGAGAGAGAGAGAGAGAGAGAGAGAGAGAGAGAGAGAGAGAGAGAGAGAGAGAGAGAGAGAGAGAGAGAGAGAGAGAGAGAGAGAGAGAGAGAGAGAGAGAGAGAGAGAGAGAAGCTGATCCGACGGTCATTAGACAGTCCAAAGAAGATAAAACGCAGTCCTGAAAGTGAGAAAAAAAGACAGACAGAAAGAGAGAGAGACAGACACACAACATGCTCATGGCTGCCACGGATACAAACAAATATAATGTACCACAAGAGATTACACATAGAGTGAAGTCATGTACAATCCTCTTCTATTGGCTGTTCCCGTTAGGGGTCACCACAGCTGATCATCTCTTCCTGTCCTCTGCATCTTCCTGTCCTCTGTCACACCAGCCACCTGCATGTCCTCCCTCACCACATCCATAAACCTCCTCTTTGGCCTTCCTCTTCTCCTCTTCCCTGGCAGCTCCATATTCAGCATCCTTCTCCCGGTATACCCAGCATCTCTCCTCCACACATGTCCAAGCCATCTCAATCTTGCCTCTCTTGCTTTGTCTCCAAACCGTCCAACTTGTGTGGTCCCTCTAATATACTCGTTCCTAATCCTGTCCTTCTTCATCACTCCCAATGAGAATCTTATCATCTTCATCTCTGCCACCTCCACCTCCACCTCCTGTCTTTTCATCAGCGCCACTGTCTCCAAACCATATAACATAGCTGGTCTCACTACCATCTTGTAACCCTTCCCTTTAACTCTTGCTGGTACCCTTCTGTCACACATCACTCCTGACACTCTTCTCCACCCACTCCACCCTGCCTGCACTCTCTTCTTCACCTCTCTTCTGCCCTCCCCGTTACTTTGGACAGTTGACCCCAAGTATTTAAACTCATCCACCTTCGTCACCTCCACTCCTTGCATCCTCACCATTCCACTGTCCTCCCTCTCGTTCACTCATAGGTATTCCGTCTTGCTCCTACTGACTTCCATTCCTCTTCTCTCCAGTGCATACCTCCACCTCTCCAGGCTAACTCCAACCCTCAACCTTCTCCCTAATCTCACTACAGATCACAATGCCATCCGCGAACATCATCGTCCACGGAGACTCCTGCCTGATCTCGTCCGTCGACCTGTCCATCACCATTGAAAACAAGAAAGGGCTCAGAGCCGGACCTTGATGTAATCCCACCTCCACCTTGAACCCATCCGTCATTCCTACAGCACACCTCACCACTGTCACACTGCCCTCATACATATCCTGAATCAGAACCAGGATCATCTTTACTTGGCTATGTATGTTTACACATACATGGAATTTCGGTTTAGTGGCTCTCAGTGTACTTACATAGACTAACAGCACGATCTTCAGGAATAGAAACAAGGAATCTACTCGTATATTTTCATAATGTGTGTGTGTGGTGTGTGGTGTTAGTGTGTGTGTGTGTGTGTTAGTGTAGATAGCGGGACCGAAAACTAAAGCACTTATGATCCTAATTCTTTTGGGAGGTGGTAGGTATTGTCTCAGAGAGTAAGGGGAAAATCGCAGAAAATTAAAATTATGCATAATTATGCATAAATATGCAAAATATGTATTTTTCTAAAACTGGCTAAAAACCACTTTTCTCGGCATTTCAGATGATTCTGAGCATCTTTGATTTTTTCACCTATATAAAGAAAATGTTTCTGGGACTTGGAAATGTTTTGGCATTATGCAAAATATATGCTTTTTTTTTGTTGCAAAAATGCACTTATGATCCTCATTTTCTTTTTTGGAGGTGGTAGGTATTGTTCCAGAGAGGACCAGAAAAATAGCAGAAAGTTAAAATAATTATGCATAATTGTGCATAATTATGCAAAATATGCATTTTCTAAAAATGGCTAAAGACCACTTTTCTCGGCATTTCAGATGATTCTGAGCATTTGGGGGGGGAGGGAGTTGGAGTGGGGGGGGGGTGGGTTTAGGGGCAGGGGGAAGGCGGTTAGCTGGCAGGATGAAGAGGAGGGAGATTTAGACGGGTGGATCACCAAACCGCTACATTGTAGCGGGGTTCTTCTAGTGACTATATACAGGTGAAACACGAAGGCACTAGTGCAGCAGCGGGGTGCTGAGTGCAAAGATGCCCAAATAAATATGTTTGCAGGTTACTTATGTACACCAGGTTGGAGGACATGGCGGAATAGGCATGTACACGTACGATGTACAGCATGCTTAGGTTTATCATGTGGAAAGAAACGACTTGTGTCGGCTCGTTTTGGGGTACAGTGCTCTGTAGCGCCTAACAGAGGGGAGCCGTTGGATCAGGTTGTGACCAGAGTGTGGTGGGTCTGCTGAGATGTTGCCTGCCTGTTTCCTGGCCCGGGACATGTGTAAGTCCTGGCCAGCCAGGTGTGGTAAGGCCTCACTAACTCAGCCCTGGGGTGGACTATAGACACCAGTCAGAATAGAGGAAAACTCCTGCGGTCGATAAAATGGTCTCTAAGTGAGGGCTGCACGATTGCCTCAACGCTGCGACATCTGTACACCGACCTTCCTTTATACAGAAGCAGATTCCACCTCCCTGTCTCTCCCCCTCCCCCCCCCCCGTTAGCTTTGTTTCAGGGTCCTTCCTGGGGAGTCGGACGTCCTGCCCGGTACATGCTCCCCCCGCCAGGTCTCAGCCAGGCACAGGGCGGCAGAGCTGGAAGAGTCCATATTTGTGCTGCTGGGGAGCAGCAGATCCTCCACCCTGTGGGCCAGAGAGCGGACGTTGGCCAGGTGGGCTGACGGGAGGGCGGTTCGAAATCCCCGCTGTCGCTTCCCCCCCGTCGTCGGCCCATACAGAGGGAGCTTCTGCTCCTCCAGCTAAAAGCCCGGGGAACTTTCCGGTTCGATGAGAAACGGTTAAGAAAAGAGAGAAGAAGAAGTTTGGCCAGCGGATAGTCGGGAGGTTTGAAAGTTCTTCTCTGCTGAATGTGATCGGAGAGTGAGGCTGCCGTCTGAGGAGTCCTCTTGGTGGTGAACCTGCACTACTCCTACATACTTCTCTGCCGCTCCCTACTTCCTCATACAACACCACACCTCCTCTCCCGGCACCCTGTCGTACGCCTTCTCTAAATCCACAATGACATGATGTACCTCCTCCTGGCCTCCTCTACACTTCTCCATCAACATTCTCACAGCAAACATCCCATCTGTGGTGCTCTTTCCTGGCATGAAACCATACTGCTGCTCGCTGATCATCACCTCTCCTCCTCTTAACCTAGCTCCTATTACTCCTTCCCATATCTTCATGCTGTGGCTCCTCAACTTCATACCTCTGTAGTTGCTGCAGCTCTGCACGTCGCCCTTATTCTTGAACATCGATACCAGTATGCTCCTTCTCCACTCCTCAGGCATCCTCTCACTTTCCAAGATTGTGTTTAACAACCTAGTTAAAAACCCCACTGCCATCTCTCCTTAACACCTCCATGCCTCCACAGGTCTTACCTCCTCCCTGAACTCCACACAACAGTCTTCCTTCTTCAACTTCCACCATTTGATCCTCGGCTCTGCCTTCCCCCTCTTCCTCTTCTCGGTCTCCAGAGTCATCCTACAGACCACCATGCGATGCTGCCTAGCTACGTTCTCCCCTGTCACCACCTTGCAGTCTCCAATCCCTTTCAGATGGCGCCTCCTGCATAAGATAGAGTCCACCTGTGTGCACCTCCCTCCACTCTTGTACGTCACCCTGTGTTCCTCCCTCTTCTCGAAATATGTATCCACCACAGCCATTTCCATCCTTTTCACAAAATCCGCCACCATCTGTCCTTCCACATTCCTCTCCTAGACACCGTACCTACCCATCACCTCCTCATCACCCCTGTTCCCTTCACCAACATGCCCATTGAATCACCGCTCTCTCCTCCTTGGGTACCCTCTCCACCACGTCGTCCAACTCACTCCAGAATTCTTCTTTCTCCTCCATCTCACATCCCAACTTGCGGGGCATATGCGCCGATAACATTCAGCAATACACCTTCGATTTCCACCTTCATACTCATCACTCTGTCTGACACTCTCTTCGCCTCCTCTTCGTCAGGATGACCCCTACCCCATTTCTCCTCCCGTCCGCACCACGGTAGGAGAGTTTGAACCCACCCCCGATGCTCCTGGCCTTACTCCCCTTCCACCTGGTCCCTTGCACACACAGTATGCCCACCTTGCTCCTCTCCATCATCCTTTATCAACATTCAAAGTTCCAACCCTCACCCCCACACTCCGACCCTCCCTCCTCTCCCGCTGCCTCTGCACATGCCTCCCCCCTCTCCCTCTCCTTCGCCCGACAGCAGCATAGCTTCCACCGGCCGTTGGTAACCCGGGCCTTGACTGATCCGGTACGGAGCGTAAGGGTGTTGAGCATATGGAGTAAATCTGGGATTATGGCAGATGAAGTCAAGAGCCAGCGGGGCCCCCAAGACGCAGAGCCAGCGGGGCCCCCAAGACGCAGAGCCAGCGGGGGCCCCCAAGACGCAGAGCCAGCGGGGCCCCCAAGACGCAAAACCAGCTCAGCAGAGTCCTGCAGAAGCGTGCCTGCCTATTTAGTACATTTATGTTTTTTTTAAGGTTAAAGTTCCCAAACGTCAGCTCAGTAACTGGCATCCTTGTGTGTGTGTGTGTGGGGGGGGGGGTAGGGGGGTGGGGGGTGGGGTTGGTTTTATGACCATTTATTTTCAAAAATAATCATTTGGCACGTTATGTATTAGCGCCAGCGGAGCGGGTTTTAGAAACGGGGCGGTAGCTTCCTTTTCAAGCCCTGCATAAAGGTCACGCTGCAACTTCTCGCTGTCAGTCTGACATTTCACAAATCGCTGGTGAGGTAGAAAAGTCCGGCATGAGAGGAGGAGGAGTGTGCACCCCCCCCTCCCCCTCACCACCCCACCCCACCACCACCACCACCACCACCACATCACAGGTGCTCTGTTGAATGACGTCCAAGACAGAGGCCAAACGGGACGCTGGGGCGCCTCAGAAAGACAGCTTGATTAAGAAGGGCGGGACGATAGCCTCTCGGTGGGGTATCGGACTCATTTGTCGGGTACTGGACTACCCCGCCCCGGTACTTACACCCCAACCAAACCTGTTTCACAGCCGGAGGTCTACAGATGCTGTTTTGGCTCCACCACAGGGGGGACGTGGCAGCTGTAGAAGGCTGCGGTGCTGCCGCCGTCTGCCTTTCTGTAAAGCCACATCACGGCCACTAAACCCCTCAAAAGAGCCAAATGAGGGGGGGGGGGTCCGGGTGGCGCGGCGCTCTATACCGTTGCCTACCGACACGGGGATCGCCGGTTCGAATCCCCGCGTTACCTCCGGCTTGGTCGGGCGTCCCTACAGACACAACTGGCCGTGTCTGCGGGTGGGAAGCCGGATGTGGATATGTGTCCTTGTCGCTGCACTAGCGCCTCCTCTGGTGGGTCGGGGCAGCTGTTCTGGGGGGGAATAGCGCGATCCTCCCGCCCGCTACGTCCCCCTGGTGAAACTCCTCGCTGTCAGGTGAAAAGAAGCGGCTGGTGACTCCGCATGTATGGGAGGAGGCGTGTGGTAGTCTGCAGCCCTCCCCGGATCGGCAGAGGGGGCGGAGCAGAGACCGGGACGGCTCGGAAGAGTGGGGTTAATTGGCCGGATACAATTAGGGAGAAAAAAAGGGGGGGGCAAGATGAAGTCCTCCCTCCGCATTACTCCAGTGGGAGCCAGATGGAGAGCGGTGAGGGTTCCTGGTGTGGTATTTGGGACGTGTGAGCTGGGCTCGCGGGGGCATCTGCCTCTCAGATGTACGTGGCAGACCTTTTGTGTCTCCATGCAAATTTGGCCTTTTCCTCCGGACGCGAGCAGAGGCGAGAGCGGGGGTGGGGGTAGGGTGGAAGGGGGGTAATTGTTTATGATTACTCTGTGACATTTCCATATGGCTCAGGGACGGCGTGCTGCAAATTGCGCGCGCGCACAAATGCAAGCGCGTGCCCCGTACCGTTCTTGCGGACTCCATCACGCCTGCAGGCTGCGACTGAGATGACTCGGTCCAAACCAAGGGTAGAACCTTCTCCCCCGGTGCTGCTGTCAAGCCAACAAAGCCATTTACACCGGGGTGCGCGCGCGCGTGCGCGCGTGCGATACGGCATGGAGAGATCCGCGTGCGGCTATATCTCCCAGCGGATATCTCCTGATGGGTGCTGCGCTGAGAGTGAGAGTGAGCGTGAGAGTGAGCGTGAGAGTGAGCGTGAGAGCGCTTTGTTCTATTGATCTGACATCAATGTCCTCTGCTGCCCCCCCCCACTCCCACCTCCCCCCTCTACCCCTTCCCCCAGCCTCCCTCCCCCTCCCCCGCCCCCATCGTATGCTGATGACAACGTCGGGATTATATCCCCCCCCTCATGAACCCCCAAACATCCCACCACAATTCCAAAGCCCCCCAATACCCCCTCGCCCCCCCCACACACACACACATACACAGTGTGCTGCATGGGGATTTGGTGTGTGAGAGAGAGAGCGAGAGAGAGAGAGACGGGGTGTGGGGGATACCTTCGCTTAAACCCCGATGGGGATCAGTGGAGCTAAATCTCGTCTAACCCACCACCCCCTTCCACCCCCCACCCCCACCCCCCACCACCACCTCTCTTCCATTATCCTTAACATGATACGTCCATGGATAGATGACAAACAGACACCGGGTGGTGGGCTGGTGTGTGTGTGCGTGCGTGTGTGTGTGTGTGTGTGTGTGTGTGTGTGTGTGTGTGTGTGTGTGTGTGTGTGTGTGTGTGTGTGTGTGTGTGTGTGACCCGTCCCAGACACATTGCACCACAACCCCTGTCTACAGACGGTGCACGGACGTGCAAGCAGAAGTTTTTCTCTGGCAAAACATGTAGACACGAGATTACGTTGGACTACATGTTACCCCGGGAGGTGGGGGGGAGGGGGGAGGTGGGGGGGGAGGTGGGGGGACGACACAGGAGTACCGAAACACGTCTGTTTCTGTCTCACAGAGTAACGCGGCGCTTTATGCGTGATGTTGTGATGCATCATAAGCAGATAACTTGTAGTTGCTGCCCTGCGAAGGGGGCGGAGCCCCGTAATTAATCCCACCCCTCGCGCCCTGTAATTAATCCGACCCCTCGCGCTCTGAGCGCGCTGCATTATTCATTGGCCCAGCCGGAGCAGATTATCATCCGCTGCGTGCCGCTGACATCCAAGATGCAAATCCAATCCCGCCGGAGTGAGACGCCGCGCGGACTGACACGCGGCCCGGCGGGCTAATTAGCAGGCACCCTCCTCTAAACGCTGGTCTCTGCGTGGCCGCTTATTGGCTGACGGTTACCACGCAGCAGATACAAACAAACCCCCGCCCAGGTCAGTCCACCTCGGGCCACGGGAGAGCTCATTCTGGGTTTGGGTTTTCTGGTCCTGTGGTAGTGAAATGTAGTCCTGTCCTCCTTCCTGTCCTTCTTCCTGTCCTCCTTCCTGTCCTCCTTCCTGTCCTTCTTCCTGTCCTCCTTCCTGTCCTCCTTCCTGTCCTTCTTCTTGTCCTTCTTCCTTTCCTCCTTCCTGTCCTCGTTCCTGTCCTCGTTCCTGTCCTCCTTCCTGTCCTCCTTCCTGTCCTCCTTCCTGTCCTCCTTCCTGTCCTTCTTCCTGTCCTCCTTTCTGTCCTTCTTCCTGTCCTTCTTCCTGTCCTCCTTCCTGTCCTCCTTCCTGTCCTTCTTCTTGTCCTTCTTCCTTTCCTCCTTCCTGTCCTCGTTCCTGTCCTCCTTCCTGTCCTCCTTCCTGTCCTCCTTCCTGTCCTTCTTCCTGTCCTCCTTCCTGTCCTCCTTCCTGTCCTTCTTCCTGTCCTCCTTCATGTCCTTCTTCCTGTCCTTCTTCCTGTCCTCCTTCTGGCCAGTGCGACGTTTCTGCACCCCCCCGAACCCTGCACCGAGACACACACCACCTTTACTCCATGGCCTGCAGAAACGGTTGAATGGCGTGGCCCGGCGAGGGGCGGGATTTCCGGGGGAAGGTGCCCAGTTGTTGGTGACATGTGGCCGTCAGAAGGATGAGGAGACGTCCTCTGCTGAGGCAACACAAAGGATCAGCCAGATATAGTCCAATAACAGACTGTTTGAAGCCACACAGAACTGAAAATATTGCGCTCGAGTCATATGACGATCCACCCACCCATCCATCCATCCATCCACCCATCCATCCATCCATCCATCCACCCATCCATCCATCCATTCACCCATTCACCCATCCACCCATCCATCCATCCACCCATCCATCCATCCATCCATCCATCCATCCACCCACCCATCCATCCATCCATCCATCCATCCATGCAGGCAGCTCTGTGGTGGCCTAGTGGACTAAGTGCAGCCATGGTCGGGGTGTATAAGAGATGTAGGGGTGCTGATGGGAGGCCATTAAGGTTATCGGGGTTATCGTCACGTGCCTACTGTCCTTAACACGAAACCAGCATCTGTTTTGGTTCTTGCTGTTGATGGTGTCATGGCAACGGGGGGGGGTGTCAAGGTGTTTATTGAAGGTGACCTTGCCCCCCCCCGTTGCCACATCCTAGATCTGAAATGCCAGAAAACATGAGGCAGGCGGGCGGGTGCGCGTGCGCGTGCGCGTGCGATTGAAGCATGTAGTAGCTCGAGCCGTAGGTTTGCCTGCAGGCGTTGTTGCGCAACATTCGGTGCGCGAGCTGCGTCTCGTGTGTGTTGCGGCTGTGATATTCCCCTTCAGTGTGAGGAGACATAACCACGTGATGTTTTTACTGACTTGTTTACTTTTATTTATTATTATTATTATTATTATTATTTGGCTTATGTGGGGCCGGAAGCAAAGCAGCCTCGTGAGAGTTGCGTGCAGCTCCTCCGCATCTTATTATCAGATGAACACGCAGAAAAGTTCTGCAAGACGCAAAACAAACGCTTCGCTCTTTTGCACGTGTGGGCTCAAGATGTCACGCGAGTCACACTGTCGTCACGGGTCCCTCTCCATCCATCCCTCCATCCCTCCATCCATCCCTCCATCCCTCCATCCCTCCATCCATTATCCACAGCGCCTATGCTGCCTCACGTCATGTTATGTATTGTGCAGTCAGGAGAGGACACTCGTCATATGCAAGACGGGGGGGGGGCGGGGGGGGCGTCGCGTCTCCGCGAGACATCTTGATGTACGCGCTCCGGCAGGCTGCATTGCAGAGCAGCCGGCGTAGCGCCCCCTTCAGTCTAAGAGCCGTCACTCGTCCTCCGGTCGAGGGGGGAAGGACGCTGTCAGTTTCATCCACTGCTCCTCAGCGTCCGCCGGTGCGGTGCTGAGCATCGTCCGTCGTGAAGGTTACACGGACCGACGCGGACCGACGCGGACCGACACGGACCGACACGGACCGACGCGGACCGACGCGGATTCGTGCACCGCTGAGGAGGTAAGGACGCGGAAACGCGTTTTGAATGTTAGACCTGATGGGTCCGTTTATCGTATGTGTGTGTGTGTGGGGGGGGGGGGGGTGCAGCATTGGACAACTGGGGAGTCAGTGTTTGTTATTTACCCCGGGTCGGGGCATCGCGGTCTACCGCAGTGCAGAAGCGGCACTTTACTTGAGCAGGTGAGCGCGTTCGGCGCGCGTGTGGGGGGCAATAGGGGTAAAGGAGCGGTGGTCCGGTGCGCGACTTCAACCTGAGGCTGCGCGGACGGGGCTGCTGCTACGTGACGAGGTCGTCGCTCGCGGTCGGCAGCTTGGGGCACGCGGACGTGCCGAGCGGGTGCCGGGGAGCGCGCTCGCTTACGGCCGCCGCGCTCCGCACGTGCGTGGAGAAGCGTGTGTTGGCCGTGTCAGGTGGTGGCGGCGGCGGCGGCGTCCCGCTCCGCGGACCGCGGCGGAGCGGGACGCCGCACACACACACGATTGAGACGCCGCCCGGCCTCGTTACCAGCGACGGCAGCAGCAGCGTCCCGCCGCTGTCAACTCTTTGGGGGTTTGTGCAGATTCGGATCTCTTCTATCGTGTTTCTTGGGGACGCGTGTGTATGTCGTGGGCTCGGGGCTCGGGGGAGGGGGGGGGGGGTTGCAGGCTCGTGACTGACGGACACGCAGCTGTCAGTGGGGGGGGGGGGGTTGTGATGGGCGCGTCCTGGCCGGCCAGCCTCCTGTAGGGAGACGGCCTCGGGAATCAAACATGCGTGGTGTCCCGGGCGATCGGATTCTCCGGCACATGGTGGCGGAGAATCCGATGCGCTGTACTTTATGTTGAACACCGCCAGGCCGCAGGAGCGTGCGCCTTGTCGCCTGCCTCCTCCCCAGGGGGCTCATGTTTAGGGAGAACCGGAATCACAGTTTTCAGGAACTTGGTGATCACAGTGCGCGTGTTTATTATCCAGCTGCCACCCGATCGTGACGTCTGACCGGCCCCCTCCGCGTGCCGGGAGCGTCCTGGTTTTGCGGAGGACCATGCGGACCACATCACCGCCATGGATTTGACACAGGACGTCAGAGGAATTTCATGGCTGCCTGTCAGGTGGAGGGCGCTAGGATCCACGCACGGCTCGCTAATGCATCCTCCCCGTGTCCCCCCGCGTGTGCCCAGAGGACAGCCCCCCCCACCACCACCTCATCCCCCTCCCCCATCCTTCAGCCTCCATCCCCCTCACCCATCATACACCCTTCATCCTCCATCCTTTATCGCCATCCTTCATCTCCATCCTCCAGCCTTCGTACTCCATCCGCCATCCCCCATCCTCCATCCTTTATCTCCATCCTCCATCCTCCATACTAGGTGGCTGCATTTAGTCCGCTGCAGAGTACCAGAAGTAGGCTAACCTACTGCAAGCCGCATCTCGCCTCTCCGTCCGCCTCTTCTTCTTTGTCAAAAAGACTCAGTAGATTCCCTCTCTCTCCTTTTCCCATGCCAAGTTTTTCTATTCACGGTGCGTTGGCGGCGGCGGCGGCAGGGTCGGAGTGACTTACCCCGGCTCTGCGGTGGGACTTATTACGTAACATGGACCCTCCAACACGTGACTGTGTGTGTGTTTTTTCTTTTCTGGGGGGGGGGTGGTGCATTTGAGCCAATGCCTCCAGCTGGTATCAAGCGGAGTGAGTCACCGTGGCCTCGCAGACGTGTCCCTCCACCCATCCGCCCAACACCGAGGCAGACGGCTGACAGGTTAACCCCACCTGGGGGGGGGGGTTGGAGTTGTCCTCCAACACCCCATCTTCACCTCCATATAAGAGTCGCATCACTGTGTGTGTGGGGTGGGGGGGTGGGGGGTGGGGGAGGGGGCAGACCACACACCTTCCCGCATGATTAAGATGTGGAGTATTCAGTCGTCCCCACTCCCCAGCATCTAGAGTCTGAATCCGTCCAGTAAAAGCAGATTTATTTATTTATATTTCCTTGTGCAGCCACAGGCCGCGCTGTGGAGCCCAGACACGGCGTGATCCCGCGCCGGCAAGCTGAACTCCCTGTGACGTGATACCGCCGCACGCTCCGCGGTGCGTCACCGCTCTGGTGCGCAGCGTCAGGCGAAGCCCAGCTTCCGCACGGTTGCTGCAAAGTAGCGGGGTTCTAGGGGCGAACTTGGGAAGGGTTGCAGGACTGGCAGATCGCCGCCCGCGATGAGGGTAATTTCTGAACGATTCTCGCAGATTAGATTTGTTTGCAGATGTCCTCCCGGAGCCCCGGGCGGCGCTGGGCTTCGGGCAGAGAGTCAAACGCATTAACTGAATGGAGAGAGAGAGATGGGAGCGTAGTATTTGATAGTGTCAAGGCTTTAAATTGACTGGCGGTGCAGGCATCTGGCAGCTTCAGGGTGGAGGTGGTGGGGGTGGTGGGGGGGGGGGTCTGTTAATCACTGTGTATTTGGTCAAACTAAATGTCCATTCTGGAAGCATGTAATGAAACGCTGAGATGAAGCGCAGTCACTTGGAGTACTCACACGTGCATTGTGCATGGTTCCGCTTCCGGTGTGGCAAGATGGCGGCGCCAGCTTAAGCTTGCAGCGGCCTCACCCAGGGTCTTTGTCCACGTCCGCATCTAAGTTTGTGTCTTCGTGTGATGGCTGAGAGAGGTTGGTCTGCTGCGTCCTGTGGGCCCAGGGACCACCGCCCTGCCTGGAGCTGCGCACGCAGAGGAAACACCGAGGGCGGCCTGACAGGACGCGGAAGTGGGGCAGGCTAAGCTAACTGCTAGCCCATGCGAGCCAGCAGCTCCGATAACACCGAGGGCGGCCTGACAGGACGCGGAAGCGGGGCAGGCTAAGCTAACTGCTAGCCCATGCGAGCCAGCAGCTCCGATAACACCGAGGGCGGCCTGACAGGACGCGGAAGCGGGGCAGGCTAAGCTAACTGCTAGCCCATGCGAGCCAGCAGCTCCGATAACACCGAGGGCGGCCTGACAGGACGCGGAAGCGGGGCAGGCTAAGCTAACTGCTAGCCCATGCGAGCCAGCAGCTCCGACAACACCGAGGGTGGTCTGGCGGCGGCCTCGCCTAGCAGCGGTGACTGTGTTTTTGGTGTGGTCGTGTGGAGTGCGAGGAGGTGTGCCGAAGGTGTCTGGCTGGGGGAGCTGGCGTTGGATCGGCTGGGAGAGCCTGGTCTGCTGCATCCTGTGGGCCCAGAGACCACGGCCCTGCCTGGAGCTGTGCCCGAGGAGGAAACAGCGAGGGCGGTCTGACAGGACGCGGAAGCGGGGCAGGCTAAGCTAACTGCTAGCCCATGCAGACCGGCAGTTCCCACAGTCATCCTGGCGTTCGCTCTCTGGGACTGATTTTATATATATATATAGTATATATAGTATATATATACTATATATATATATATATATGTTGGATATATGTGTTTTTGTGTTCGTGTTGCCCTGCTGTGAGGGGGGGAAACGATGTTTCGTTTCATTTCGTGTGCGCAGGTGCATGGAATGAAAGGACAAATAAATGTCCCTGATTCCTGAGTCCATACTCACACTCATACAGACACACACTAATGCAAACACACGACACAAACAACATCTAACACTGGACACAGATGTGCGCACATACACACACACACACAAACAAACACACACACACACACACACACACACACACACCCCTCCTGTGTTTCGTCATGTAGCGCTCCTTTGTGGCGGTACGAGGGCCTCGCCCCGCGCTGCTGACAGCACGTGTGACGCTCTCCTCCTGGTGCTCCTTTACATGGCTCAGCAGTTTACATCCACACTCCGCCAATCAATAGAGAGGGCCTCTAATGGTACAGCGTCGAGGGAGAGACACATGACGTCTTCTGGGTTTGCCTGGAAACAGACCTACCCTCTGTTCACGGCTGAGAAAGGAGAGGGAGGCTGCAGTCACACACACACGCCGCTCCTCCCCGCCATCCCTGATTGTTTACGTGCACACACGAGGGAGGCCCAGCCGTCGAGTCCCCCGCCGCGGACTCCTCGCCGGACCGCCAGGGCGGGCGCCATTCGCTGGGCGCTTGTTTGTCTCTTTGCTTGTAGTTGTTGCAGCTAAACCTTGTAGTATATCTAGAACCAGTATGCATACAATTTCTGATAGTTTGAGAGGTTGGTGATCTCCACGACCCTGAGCAGGAGAAGCGGTTTGGGTAACGGATGGATGGATGGATGGATGGATGGATGGATGGATGGATGGATGGATGGATGGATGGATGGATGGATGGACGGACGGTGATGTAAATCTGAAACCTTAAAGCCACAGTAGGCAAGTTTACCACATAGCGGCACATGTACTTCTGCAGTGGCGAACAGTAACAAAGGCTTGATGCCAGCACGTCTGGCACTTACTATACTGCCATGTATTAGCTTGGCTGAAAGTTGGGGTAGGCGACATTCAAGAAGTGAGTAATTTTGATATAACAACCCCTGAAAAATGGCTGGTCCGATGGCGGTTAGCTGTCAACTGATTGCTAAAGCGAGTTACAGAACCTCTGCGGTACTTCTCTCCCCTCCCTCGCCGCCGGCGCTGACTAGCTTTATAGCGGCACGGTGGCGCAGTGGTCACCTCACAGCAAGAAGGTCCTGGGTTCGAGCCCTGGGGTAGTCCAACCTTGGGGGTCGTCCCGGGTCGTCCTCTGTGTGGAGTTTGCATGTTCTCCCCGTGTCTGTGTGGGTTTCCTCCCACAGTCCAAAGACATGTAGGTCAGGTGAACCGGCCGTACTAAATTGTCCCTAAGTGTGAATGTGTGTGAATGTGTGTGTGTGTGTGTGTGTGAGGGCCCTTAGCTGGACTGGCGGCCTGTCCAAGGGTGTCTCCCCGCCTGCCGCCCAATGACTTCTGGGATAGGCTCCAGCGACCTGAGAGCGGGATAAGCGGTTCGGATAATGGATGGATGAATGAATCCCTGAAAAATCCAGTCCCCCTACCCCTCCCTCCAAACCACCTTCATGCGGGTGCATTAATGTGCCTTTGGTAGCTGGCAAATCTCATATTATTATTCATAATCTTTGCATGTAGATTTTTTTTCTTCCCTCATTGAATCTCTAAGTTATCCCAACGCTGATGTTGTGAAGCACTTTTGCACTTGAGGGTAAAATATTTATAAAGATGAACGCTGTTTAGTCTATTCATCTCTATCGAGACGACGAGAAGACCCACGAGAAGAAGCGCGTGCCGGAGAAGCTGTGCATGCAAATGATTGACAGGCAGCAGGACCGCCCCGTCACGGAGAGCTCCCCTGATTGGTTGAGGCCTGTCGGCAGGGGTGAGAGTTTGAGAGCCCCGGTACAGATGCACGATGCAGTAGATGCAATACAGACGCTGGACTTCTCAGACCACTTGATACAGAACACACCGAGCCCGCTGAGGGTGCAAGA
This sequence comes from Lampris incognitus, assembly GCF_029633865.1. NCBI lineage: Eukaryota > Metazoa > Chordata > Actinopteri > Lampriformes > Lampridae > Lampris > Lampris incognitus. The sequence continues at coordinate 8,766,532 of NC_079216.1, read as the reverse complement.
AACTGAAGGGTTTCGCCGGTAGACTGCGAAGCAGTCCGGTACGCTCGGCCTTCTCGCAGTCTTCTTGCATATCACGTGTATTTCTGGTTTATCAGTAACAAAACCAGAGGCCTCTTGCACGATATGAAGAGCTAGCGCTATAGCGTCGTCATTAGTTTGAATAGGTCGTCATATGGCGACAAATTATAGCTGTTTCAGCGTCAGGCCTTCATTATTGTGTGTATATATATATGATGACTGGACTCGCTAGCCCTTGGCTAAGGGGTCGGACTCTTTAGTCGACTGGTTAACGTAGTCGCCCGTGGTGCGGGAGACCTGGATTCGCGTCCCGGCTGCCCCCCCCCCTGAATTCGCAACAATATTTCTAAAGCCCATGTTAGCAAGTGTAAGAGGGAGACAGCAGTAACATGCTGTCTGTACCGCACCAGTCCGTCTTATCAATGAGGGCTCTGCCGCCCGGGGCCGGAGGTCTATTTCTGGGGCCGCTGTTGCATTCTGGGGTCTGATGATCCACTCGCTAGCTTTGCTTTGTGAGACTGATTATTGCTGGCCCAGACTCCGTATGGAAATATCACTCAGTCCCATCTACATCAAGTCAGAGCTGTGTGTGTGTGTGTGTGTGTGTGTGTGTGTGTGTGTATTAGCAGTATGTGATTCATTGAACTCCCTGTGTATTCATAGTAAAACACCGCCTGCTAACGAGCCCCTGTAGAGATTTGAACAGCAGTCCTGTACAGTGACGGGGATGAAAACAGGGTGACTTTATATTGGACGATTGTATCGCGTGCACACTCCTGCAAAGAGATCACCTCGGCTGGCTGACAAAAGCCGGTGCATAACTTTTAAAGAAAGAACAACAAGCCAAAAGTCATTAGCCTTAAAAAGATTACAATCCAGCGCGTCCTGACGTGGCGGGCCCGGCTGCAGGTTTCAGATGTCCCCGTTCTGTTCGCCGGTGTGATCTGGTCCGCTGATAAAGTCTCCTTCACTCTCTGCAGACCCAGTCAGATCACATTACTCCCCTTCAGATTAGGCCCTTCCCATTATGATGGCATGGACCGGGGGGGGGGGGGGGAATCAGAGCCTGATCCATATCTCCCCCCCCCCCCCCGTCAGCCGGACACTTTTAAAGATACGGGCAGGGTCCTGGACGACAAGGACGACCCGTCTGAGCCCTGCCGCAGCGCGTCAGTACTGTCCTTTCATTCAACTGTTCATTATGGAAAAAAGGCTATGAAAAACTCCATCAGCGTCCGGGTGGTGTAGCGGTCTGTTCCGTTGCCTACCAACACGGAGATCGCTGGTTCGAATCCCCGTGTTACCTCCGGCTTGGTCGGGCGTCCCTACAGACACAATAGGCCGTGTCTGCGGGGTGGGACGCCGGATGTGGGTATGTGTCCTGGTCGCTGCACTAGCGCCTCCTCTGGTGGGTCGGGGCGCCTGTTCGGGTGGGGGAGGGTGAACTTGGGGGGGAATAGTGTGATCCTCCCACGCGCTACGCCCCCCTGGGGAAACTCCTCACTGTCAGGTGAAAAGAAGCGGCTGCATGTCTTTTTAACGGTGGGGGAAACCGCAGCGCCCGGAGAAAACCCACGCAGACAACATGCAGACTCCACCCAGAGGCCCACCTGAGATGACCCCCCCCCCCAAGGTTGGACAACCCCGGGGTTCGAACCCAGGGCCGTCTTGCTGTGAGGCGACAGCTGGACCACCGCACAGCCAAACAATGTGCCTCCGGTGCAGGAAGCGACCGTGTATGCGTGGTAGTTGCAGGGCGTGTTTCATCCACACGTGAGAGCAGAACAGGTTTAACGTGACTCGTTCTGCACCTCCTCTCGCCTCCCTCGCTGGCTTTTTTAACGCGAGATATTTTTAGGCTTGGCATTACAAAGAAACCCACTTGGGATTTCTGCTCTCCATCTAGAAGTGGATTACAAATGTCGGTCCCCGGCCCTCTGGTGCCAGTTAAGAGCGAGATGAACCCTCTCGTCCCGGCTGATAAAACCCCGGCCTCGTCCGACACTCGGCTCGGCTCGGCAGAAGGCCGGCCGGGTTATTAGCGGCCGAGCAGGGCCGCCGTCCACTTTCCTCCACAGCATCAAGCGTTATTTACCCCGCGATTAGCTAATTAGATTCCGGTTGTCACTAAAGAGCTCGGTATTTAATGATGATGATGATGATAGGGAAGGATGACGGCCTTCCAAGGCTAACAAGTCTTACAGGGCCGTTCCTCTAATTAATCGGTCAATTTTAGCCTCTTATTGTAAATGGCTGTTAATTAGAATACGGCTCAAGGTGTGGGTTTAGCTGGCTTTAGCATCCGGCCGGGCAGAGAGACTGCGCTCCTCTCGGCGGAGCGGCTCCTCGCACGGGAGCCTCCTCGGTGCCATCTGCTCACCGCCCACATGCGGCTCCACGCGTTGTTTACGCCGCTGTTGTGATGACTCAGTCGTGTGTGGCCTCCAGGCTGCAGCCTATATTATATTTGCCTCGCAGGAGACAACTTAAGTATGCTCGGCCAATTGAAGATCGGTGGAGCTTGCTTGCGGAAATTGTGCGATTGTTTACAATCGATTCAGAGGTGTGTGTGTGTGTGTGTGTGTGTGTGTGTGTGTGTCTTAGCGTCGGCGTGCTGCAAAAGCGTGCTTTTAATCCGGGACGTCTCACGTTATAATTGACCCAATCCTTCTCTCTGAATGCAGTACTTGCCACCAAGTCATTCATTCAAAGGATTGCTTCACCACGGGTTTAATAAGGAGAGGCTTCAGACGAGTAGCGGTGTGTGTGTGTCTGTGTGTGTGTGTGTGTGTGTGTGTGTGTGGAGGTAACCACTGATTGCGTCCTGTTTAATAACGAGGTCTGTCCACAAAGCCGTATCCTCCCAGCCGATGCATGATAATCGATAGAGACTCCCTCCACATAACAGCTAATATCATTCCACTTTGATTAGAAGATAAAGATCGTCTCGGTGTCCTTGAGGCATCGTTGTCATCAATGCTCTCTAGTAGCGGGCTGCGTTATTGTTGGGTAGCGGCCTGCGTTATTGTCGATCTGGCTTAATCGTCACTGACCTGTCAACGTCATGGGAATGTAGAAGCGTACGTTTGTGCAGGGGGAAAAAAAGGAAGCATGCGCTGTCGTGTCAACGGGATGGGTCGAGGAGCCGTCCAATCAGAGAGGAGCGTCATCCTCCGCTGGGGCCGCGTCGCTCTCGGTGGGCCTTTTTGAGCGAGGCCTGTTGCTATGGCGCCGGTAGCGTGTCAAGAGGGCAGAAAGATGACTTCATCCGACGACCGGCGCTGAATGCGCCTCCTCCGAGCACAATTACCTCCTCCGCTCTTACCACCGGGTCTCGTGTTGCTGCTCCGTGCGAGCTCAGATCAGCCCGGCTCACCGTATGCTGCCTGGCGGTACTGGTGGCTTCCTCTCGGCCTCCTCTCGGCCTCCTCTCGACCCTGCCGCCCGGGGGTGTCAAGGGAAGAAGAGGGCTGTTCATACGTTCAGTGTCATGCGGTGTGGCACAACAGACAAGAGTTTGGTGCCAAAACTTTAACAATGTCCTCCATTACAGATACACACAGCGCCACACACCTGCATGCTAATGCTAATGCTGCTAAGTCAGCTAACAGCATCATTAGCTAGGACCTGATATAGCAGTTTCAGGAACACAAGTATTAACAAATAAGGTATTCTCTCTTGGCGTCCGGATAGCGTAGTCCGTTGCCTACCAACACAGGGATCACCGGTTCGAATCCCCGTGTTACCTCCGGCTTGGTCGGGCATCCCTACAAACACAATTGGCCGTGTCTCCGGGGTGGGAAGCCGGATGTGGGTATGTGTCCTGGTCGATGCACTAGCGCCTCCTCTGGTCGGTCAGGGCGTCTGTTCAGGGGAGGGGGAACTGGGGGGAATAGCGTGATCCTCCCAAGCGCTACGTCCCCCTGGGGAAACGCCTCACTGTCAGGTGAAAAGAAGCGGCTGGCGACTCCACATGTATGGGAGGAGGCGCCTGGTAGTCTGCAGCCCTCCCCGGATCAGCAGAGGGGGGTGGAGCAGCGACCGGGGCGGCTCGGAGGAGTGGGGTAACTGGCCAAGTCCGAGCGGGGAGAAAAAGGGACCCAAAAAAAACCAGTATCCTCTCATGCTGATGCATAAACTAGCCACATAGCTCAGTCCTGTATTCCATAGGGAAAACTGCCCCTTCAGATACGTAACGTGTCATCAATACGCAGCGAAAAGACGTGAAGAGAAATAAGATTTTCAAAAAAGCTTTCAAACGAAGATTAGCGGAACGACACCCTGAGGTAAATAGGCCAAAACGTGAAGACCGGAGACATTACAAACGGGTTGCTCGAACAAACAAGCCCCTTGTACATTTACCGGCAAAGGGAATTTTAGATTCCCATTGATTTCTGCGCTCCCAGGTCGGCGTGTTGTTTCCGGAGCCGATGACGGGAGGGCTGTGCTGTCTCGCTCCTTCCCGTCTCTCCGCCGCTCCTGCACCAGCATGCTAAGATGGAGTCCAGCAAGTCTCCCATCAGCTGCCGCTGGCTGAGAATAATGAATCGCTGAAAGGAGCGAAGGGGTCGTCTCACACTAATCGGGAGCGCCCTTGGTGAGAAGCACACTGGCTCTATAGCTGAATGACCTCTGACCTCTGTTGGTGGCCGGGGGGAGGGGGGAGGAGGAGGGAGGGGTCTGTGCGTGTGTGTGAGAAGTGTGCGGATAAAAGGCTAACTTGAGGGAACAGCCAAAAGGCAAAGGGCTCCCGGGGCTCGGAGCGGATCCCGAGCGATGCCGTCCCCCGGGAGGCCTCCTTCCACATTTAGGGGCGCCCTGCTCCGCCTCTCCCCCCGGTCCGGACGGCTAAACTGTCCGTGGATCAGTAGTTTACCTTCCCACCGGCTCTTACAGAGAGCGAAGTGCATTTAAGCCCGAGAAATCCCATTACGCTCGGCAGTGACGGGAAGCGTCGTGCTAACAGTGCTCTCTGAAGCAAGGGGGCTTCCACAGGTCCCCTCTGCCTCCCCCCCGTTATTCACTCCCCCCTCCTGTTTAGTTCCGCCGGACGTCTTAAGACCACCCGTAGCCATTTCGGGCCTTGCGTAATTTCCCGTTCACCTGGCCTTCTCAAACGCGGCGCACTGAAGTGCCAGATATCAAGTTCTCCTCGACTTTCCAGCTCCTCCTGCCGGGGGCTTTTGCACAGGAGCAGGAGGTCGCGCTCCCCGTCTGCTCCTCTCGTGCGGAAGCCGAGGAGGTAGATACGCTTGCGTGTTTTCGAGGCGTTTTTTTTATAATAACCACCAGGGCGTGGCCCGTCGCTGAGGGCTCCTCACCCGTTGGGAGCGAGTGGGAGCTGTCAGGTCACGTTGTGCTCCCCGCAGGTCCAGCTAGTCGGTTATAACGCCTCCCATAATGAGCCCGGTCATGGCTGCACCCTGCCTGTATCGATTTAACTCTCGTTTAGAAGGCCTGTTGTTTCCCCTGTCCGGGTCCTGATGGTTTTCAATGGCTCGCCTGTGAGCCATCGGGGGGGGGGGGGGGCGGGGGAGATGAGGGACAGAAAGAGAGAGCGAGAGGAGGCTAATGAGCCCGAAACAGAGGGGGACAAAACGGTTGGAGCCGTCCCCTCATTCCTTCCACCAGCGTAACCAGAAATAAAAGCCCGGTGGCCCGGTCCAGGCGTGGGGCGGTGGGCTGGTGTCTCTTTGTGGCGCTGGTCAGCCTCAGAGCCCGCCCCCCCCCCCTCTCCAAACCCTGGCCATCAGGCAGCATCTCTGTTTGCAGAGCCTATTGACAATGGCCGCATTAGCATTCGCTGTGGGCAAGCGGGACAAACGAGGTCGGCTCTCGCGTTTCACGGCAGCCAAACCCCGTTCTCCCCGAAACCCCTCTCAGAAGGTATCGGACGGGCCCTCTTGTTGCATACCCAATGAGGGGGGATAAAGGAGGGCAAAGAAAGCTTGTTTGGCTCCTCCGCCCCCCCCCCCCCCGAAAAGCAAGGCTGTTTTTATGTAATGGGGCCTCTCGCTGCCAGCTGACGGGTCAGGACAACACTTTTTGTGTAGTCGGAGTGATACTGTCACATCCAGACCCCCCCCCCCCCCGGGATGATGTAACCACCTGTGTCATTTGTGTCACTCGGCGAGCTATAGCGGCAACACAGCGCCAGGGCTCACGCGCCCCTGACAGGACCCCCTCGCGCTGGGTGTTGTGGGCGTCGTGTCGTTGTTTGGGACCTGTGCCGCGTCCTCCGAGGAGGACCTGAGCCGCGTCCTCCGAGGAGGACCTGAGCCGCGTCTTCCGAGGAGGACCTGAGCCACGTCTTCCGAGGAGGACCTGTGCCGCGTCCTCCGAGGAGGACCTGAGCCACGTCTTCCGAGGAGGACCTGAGCCACGTCTTCCGAGGAGGACCTGTGCCGCGTCCTCCGAGGAGGACCTGAGCCGCGTCCTCCGAGGAGGACCTGTGCCGCGTCCATCGAGGAGGACCTGAGCCACGTCTTCCGAGGAGGACCTGTGCCGCGTCCTCCGAGGAGGACCCGAGCCACGTCTTCCGAGGAGGACCTGGCTGCCTGACGCAGAATGCTTCCATGCTCATTACGCTCCCGACTCTGTGTCCTCGCTTTTCTGTCTTTCTTTGTTTGTTTGTTGTTGTTGGGTTTTTTTTTGTGTTTTTTCTAGCCGGAGGAGACATTGCTGAAATCTGCTAATTCATGCCACTGACGTTCTCACACATTTTACCGAGTAGCTGCAAACTGCCTGGAGAGAGAGACAGACAGACAGACACAGAGAGAGAGACAGGGAGAGACAGAGACAGAGACAGACAGAGGGACAGGGAGAGACAGAGAGAGAGACAGGGAGAGACAGAGACAGAGAGAGAGACAGAGAGAGAGACAGAGACAGAGACAGAGAGAGAGACAGAGACAGAGAGACAGGGACAGACAGAGACAGAGAGAGAGACAGGGAGAGAGACAGGGACAGACAGAGACAGAGACGGAGAGAGAGAGAGGCAGAGACAGACAGACAGACAGACAGACAGAGACAGAGAGAGAGAGACAGAGAGAGAGACAGAGAGAGAGAGACAGGGACAGACAGAGACAGAGACAGAGAGAGACAGGGAGAGACAGAGACAGAGAGAGACAGAGAGAGAGACAGAGAGAGACAGAGAGAGAGACAGAGAAAGAGACAGGGAGAGACAGAGACAGAGACAGAGAGAGAGACAGGGAGAGAGACAGAGAGAGAGACAGGGAGAGACAGAGACAGAGACAGGGAGAGAGACAGGGAGAGAGACAGAGAGAGACAGAGAGAGAGACAGGGAGAGACAGAGAGAGAGACAGGGAGAGACAGAGACAGAGACAGGGAGAGAGACGGAGAGACAGAGACAGAGAGACAGAGACAGAGACAGAGACAGGGAGAGAGACAGAGACAGAGAGAGAGAGACAGAGACAGAGACAGAGAGAGAGAGAGACAGAGACAGGGAGAGAGACGGAGAGACAGAGACAGAGAGAGAGACAGGGAGAGACAGGGAGAGAGACAGGGAGAGAGACAGGGAGAGACAGAGAGAGAGAGAGAGAGAGAGAGAGAGAGAGAGAGAGAGAGAGAGAGAGACAGAGAGAGAGACAGAGAGAGAGGGAGAGACAGAGAGAGAGACAGAGAGAGACAGAGAGAGAGAGAGAGAGAGACAGAGACAGAGAGAGAGACAGAGAGAGAGGGAGAGACAGAGAGAGAGACAGAGAGAGAGAGGGAGGCTAATAGTCCCCTTACGGATAATCACACGTGCATTCGTGATCATCATCACTCCTGTCTTAATTGTCACGAGTCATGCTCCTCCTGGCGAGCGCGTTACCATGACGCAGGACTCCGGCGCTGGTTTCTGATAAACCATCGACTTGTGGAAACGACGATAGAGGAGCGTGTGAAAGGAAAGACGGGGGGCGGGTGGGGGGGCGAGAGTGAGATAAAGAGAGAAATAAGGATGGAGAGAGTAGAAGCAGCTGTCTAATTACTGCTGGGGATTGATCTCTCTCCTTTCCCCCAATAATGCACCGCCGGAAGCAGCGCGTACCGACAGGAAGAGGGGAGATGGCGAGATGGAGGTGTAGATACCACCACCCATCTCCTCTTTCCCCCCCCCCCCTCCATCACTTCCAGCAAAACATAAAAAAAGATGGCGCTGATGGTGTGCAGTTAAGCTTAATGAATGTCCCTGCCGTGTTTTCAGAAGCGGGGGGAGAGGGGAAGCCGGAAGCGTTTCCAAACGCGTTTCCGGTCGGGAGGAACGTGAGCGCGGTACTGTAGCGCGCATCATCAGCTGGATTATTCATGGGCGAGTCGTCAAGGTTGCGAGCGGAGGAGAGGGCACCCAGTGGGGGATCTGGCAGGAGGGAACGCCTCCCTCTCTCCCGCTCTTCTCCTGCACTGTTGACCTCCTCATAACCCCAAACCCACCACCTCCAACCCCCCCCCCCTCCTCCACCTCCCCTCCACTACAACACGCTGACTCTTATCTCAGACACACCACACGCAGCTCCACTCACCCTGCCCACACAAGGCCGCGGTACGCGAAGGACAGATGGAGGAAGGAAGGGCAGCGCACCACACCCAGGGCGGACCTGCGTCACACGCATGCGCACGGACACACACGCACACGCATGCGCACGGACACATGCACACGCATGCACACAAAGACGGGCAGACACAGATTCCACCACACAAAGACACACAGAGACAGAGATGCAGACGCCATGCACAGACAGACAGACGCTGATACACAGCAAATGACAGACGGGTTCACGAAGTCACGTGCAGACACACACACACACACACACAGTTGCGTGTGCACATACCACAAACACACAAATAATTGCAATTACACTCATAATGGGTTGCGCTAGTCTTTGCTCGGCTATAACGGAGACATTGTAAGAGCGCGCAGACAGAGCAAGGCATTGTGGGTGGCTGAAGGGGGCTGGGGGCTGTTGTCTGCCGGGAGGGCAGTTCATCTGTTGGGGAGCAAGAAGAGAAGGACGCAGACCCGTGACCGACGAGACGACAGTTTGACTCGAGAGGGGGACCAGCAACTTTTGTTCTTCTGTTCAGGCTCAGCGAACTCGGAACCCCCCGGTTCGGAACCGGGGACCGCTGTTGGACCCGTGTTTGAATAAGCTGATGAGCGCTCGCGTCTGCGTGTCACCGGGGTGAGGGGGGGCAGAGGAGTCGAACTTGTGAAGAAAGACGCTCAGATGACGTGTTGGGTTATTTATCCATCCAGTTTATGGGTTCTTTATGTTTTATTCATTTCCGTCCATCCATCCATCCACTATCTGGACCGCTTATCCTGCTCTCAGGGTCGCGGGCAGACTACCACGTTCCTCCTCCGATACACGTGGAGGTCGCCAGCCGCTTCTTTTCACCTGACAGTGAAGAGTTTCGTCAGGGGGATGTAGCGCGTGGGAGGATCACGCGATTCCTTCCCCCCTGAACAGGCGCCCCGACCGACCAGAGGAGGCGCTAGTGCGGCGACCCCGGACACATACCCACATCCGACTTCCCACCCGCAGACACGCCCAGTTATGTCTGTGGGAACGCCCGACCAAGCCGGAGGTAACACGGGGATTCGAACTAGCGATCCCCGTGTCGGTAGGCAACGGAACAGACCGCTATGCCACCCGGACGCCCCTGAGCTTTGATTTCTGATGGCCTAAAACCAGTTGGGGTTACGAGTAGAGTAAAAACCCCGCCATGTTCCTTTTCTATCTCAAATACCACTTCTATTGCCGTAGCTGCTGATTCACTGTAAACAACTGAAGCGGGTGATAAAGGAGGGTACTGATGACGCGCGAGAGTCAGATGGAGGGCAGGAAGTGAGAAGCGGAATGGAGGAGATGGAGCTGGTTTAGCCCCAACTGTGCTGGTTTAGACCAGTGGTTCTCAACCTTTTTGGGGTCCTGGACCCCCTGCGTATTTTTGATCTACCCTGAGGACCCCTCCACCTGATCTTGGGGGAGGGGGGTTACAATTTGATAGAAACAGTAGAAACTGCATTTTAAATTGCATTATAGCATTTATTCACTCTTTGGGGCAAAAATAAGAGCTTTCAGTTGTAACTTAGATATAGTTAACAAAACAGAATTCTTATGCAGTAACTTTCAGATATATGTAACAAAACAGAATATGTATTCAGTAACTTTTAACAATGCAAACGGGAGCGAGATCTCTTATTAAAATACAATAAATTACACTTGTGAAACAGAAGTAATTAGAGAAAAAAGTCCCGTTACCCTTTATAGTTTAGGTAGATAAAGGTCTCAGTCACATCTGAGTAAAATAATCCTATTTCTATAAATGTCATAGGATCTTTTTTTTTTAAAGATATTTTATTTTCACGGACCCCTTGCAATTACACTACGGACCACTAGGGGTCCGCGGACCCCCGGTTGAGAAACACTGGTTTAGACGATGTTATGAGAGAAAAGTGTAAACAGGAACTAAGATATGTTGGACATGATCCTTATCTTATGAAGAGTGGTTTAGTTTGTTTTTTTTTGACGAAGTGGTCACAGCACACGCGCGCGTTATCCCACTCCGCTCCTCCCGACCGCAGACGGCGGGTCGCGAGCCATTTTTTTCCGGCGTTTTCGGTCAATTTCTTGCACCCCCCCACCCCCACCCCCCATGAACAACAACTTTTGGTAGTCAATAAAAACTCTTTGTGGTTTCTCAGTTAATGACACTAAACAAAGGCATTTCGAAAGTTTGTGATAGTGCTTCCTATGTAGAAAATCACTTCCGGCCCTCCATCCGTAGTTCGTGACGTCATATGCAAACAACCATAGCGCTGTTTGCATATGACGTCACGAACTCCTTGAATTTCAAGGAATGCTGAATTAGACATATCACTGGCTCGTACATTAATATTGTAGCGAATTCGGGGGGGAGGGGGTGGAGGGGGAGTCCGGGAACCGCCGCAGCCAGGACGCGAATCCGGATCTCACGCACCACGGGCGACAACGTTAACCAGCCGACTAAAGGGCCCGACCCGTTAGACAAGTAAGAGCTAGCGAGTCTATTCATCCGCGCACGTTACACGACCCCCCCTCCTTCGGCAAGCGCGTCCCCGCATATCAGCTCACTCGCGCCTCTGGGTGCACGCGCTTCCGATGGCCTCGTCACCCACTTCTGACACCAATGTAGCGAATTCGGGGGGGGCAGTCCGGAAACTGCCGCAGCCAGGACGCGAACCCGGATCTCCCGCACCACAGGCAAGAACGTTAACCAGTCGACTAAAGGTCCCGACCCATTAGCCAAGGGCTAGCGAGTCTATCTATCCGTGCACGTTACAGTATACCCGAAAGCAGGGCTCGGTTTCAACGCATCCGCGAGTGAGTTCAGGTTTGAAGATTTGACTCCTGTGATAAACATTCTCCTTGATGTTTCACATTTATTCCTGCTTACAGAATGTTTAACCGAATGTCTCAGATGCTGAGAAGTAGTCTTGAAAAGAGACTCCCCCTTTTCCATTTTTTATCTAAAGCATGATACAAACCTGTCTCTTTACCCTACTTTAAGTCCACGTCGCCTGCTGCCAAAGAAGGGAAGGCGACGTTGACTTAACACGCTAGTTAGCCAGAGCTTGCGTAGGTTGGATATATCAGTTCTGTCAAAACGCTGCAGCGCTGACTGCAGGAGGACCAGTTCCTCTTGTCAGACGGTAATCTTGTGATCTGAATGCCAGACGGCTCCCGCATGTCTGTGCCTCCGCCTCCCCGGAGCCGGTGACGTGGCCAAACGATGGCGTCTACCAATTCCCCAACGGGCCGCCTTGCCTTTGAAGTTAAAGGGAGCGAAAGATGATACAAAGGCCAAGACTGAGATTTTCAACATACGTCTGTCTCACAGACAAAACGTTCATATTTGCAGTTCCCAAAAAAAGTTGACTGCCACCTTTCTGTGATTTCCAGAATACGTTGAATGTCAACGTTTTGTCGACGTATTCGATAAGAGAGGGTTAAGTTTAGGTTTGGGTTTGGTGCGGTTAAGGTCGGGGTAAGGATCTGGGAGATCGCTTGTAACGCATAATAACTGGTGTACGCTGTGTCCTTCAGGGAGTGTACAGGAAGTCCCCGGATTACAAACGAGTTCCGTTTTTGAGTCTGTTCTTACGTCGAATTTGTTAGTTGGAACAGTTACGTACAGTTCACATCTAGCGTCAATTAGTCGAATGTTTGCCTTAGTACATAGTATATGTTTTACCTAAAACATCACAAATATTGTAGCGCATTCAGGGGACAGCCCAGGAACTGCGCCACAGCCGGGACGCGAACCCGTATCTCCCGCTCCGCAAGCGACTACGTTAACCAGTCGACTAAAGGGTCTGATTATCCATGCACGTTACAATATAGTAATGGGGTAATAATAATAAATGTAACTACAGAGAGAATGTGTGTATAGGTATAAAAAGCTTTAAAGAAATGTTTCTTCAACTGTTTATATAAGAAATAAAAGCTAATTAAAGGTCAACACTCTCGTTTCAATTGATGTCTTGCATACCAGAAGGAGCCTTAATCAACAGTTAAATTACTTTATTAATTGGATGATGGGCCTTGTGTTGGAGAGGATGGGCCTGGTACTGCTGCTGTAGAGTGAAGGTTGACTTCTGAAGTCAATGTCTTAAAGTAAACATCAAGGGTGGTTTGAAGCGAGATTTTCTTTTTCTCATTATAAATGGCCTCGGTAACTATCCAGTAAACTTTGGCAAACCTCTCTGCGTTAGGATCATGCTCTTCTAACTTGGCTTCAATGAGATGAAAGGCTTCAGCTAACGCCTTCGTCAAAAATTTCTTGGGTTCTGGGGTTTCTAGGTCCCAGCCTTGTTCCTCAAACGCTATCATCTGCTGCTCTAGCTGCATAAGGTCGTCACTGGACAATTCTTCGGCATGGGATTCAAGCAAGTCCAAGACATCATCTTCATTGACATCTAACTGCAGTTGATTATTACCAATATCAACCACAGCTTGCCTGGCTTCGGCAATGTCCTCAGCTGTAAACTCTTTAAAACCATCTGCAAACTGGGGGCACAATTTGTTCCGGACTCCTTTCACGTTGGTTTTCTTCACTTCCTCCCAAGAATCTGCAATGTTTTTGATTCCATCGCAGATGTTTGTAATTCCTCCGGAATTCCTTTAAGGGTCAACGCACCATTTTCGGTAGCCCTGACTGCTTGTGAGCCTTAAAGTAGTAAGCCTTAAAGGAAGCAACGATTCCCTGATCCATTGGCTGAAGTAGTGATGTGGCGTTGGGTGGTACAAACATGACCTTTACTTGTGGGTGATGGTTATCTAAAGTGCTTGGATGACCAGGGGCGTTGTTCTCCCTCGAGCCGAAGAACCACCTAAAACAAAGTAGTCCGTCTGTTCGTTGGTATGTGTGTAACTCGATTTTCTTTTTTTTAATAATAGGCTTTACGGAGGCAGGTTCGTAAGTACGTGCGTTCGTAACCCGGGGACTTTCTGTATTTCCCAACCCCCCCATTTCCTTACTCTCGCTTTCATTGGTCAACAAAACCATGTGATTCGTTGCGTTTTTGTGTCACGTGGGTCGCCTGTTTCCGGTTTGCGACCGGACGAACAGTCGCCATTTTAACCATTTTCGCCGCCGAAATGGGAATCACAAGCGGTGTGGACTTGCGCTTGTATTCATTTTTAATAAGGTGATATTGCTGTTGGGTCTAACATCAGGAGGGAGCTCGGAGTAGAGCCGCTGCTCCTTGGCGTCGAAAGGAGCCAGTTGAGGTGGCTCGCGCATCTGATCAAGATGCCTCCTGGGCGCCTCCCTTTGGAGGTTCTCCGGGCACGTTCAACTGGGAGGAGACCCCTGGGGTAGACCCAGAACTTGCTGGAGGGACTACATGTCCAATCTGGCCTGGGAACATCCTGGGATCCCCCAGGAGGAGCTGGAGGGTGTTGCTGGGGAGAGGGACGTCTTGAGTGCCCTACTTAGCTTGCTGCCACCGCGACCCGACCCCGGAGAGGCGGCTGATGATGAGGTGAGATTATCTGTCATTGTGGTCCAACAACTCCCCCAAATCTCAGTTTACTGCCAGATGCGGAAAACACAGAAAAACAAATGTGTCCCGAAAACATTCAAAATAGTGTAAACTACTAATAACCCTTTAGCCGAGCGGTTAGTGATGTGGCCTTGTGGTGCAGTACACCTCGTATCGAATCCCGCACCGAGCAAGAAAATAACCGGTTACATGGGTGGCAGCGGTGGGATCCGGAAGTGTGCAGATCCTCAGAAGTCTCTTCGGAGCGCGGGAATAACAGAGCGCGAGGGCGCGCTTCCGGGAGAGGGTGACGACTGTAAACTACTAATAAGACACGTTAGCCCCCTAGCTAACAGGTTTGACCCTTTAGCCGAGCGGTTAGTGACGTCGCCTTGTGGTGCAGTACACCTTGTATCGAATCCCGTACCGGGCAAGAAAATACAATAGAAATTTTTTCAGTGTGTGTTTGCAAACCTAATAACTCGCGAGGCCTTCAACGCCACATTATACACAACACGTGGTAAGAAGACCTGACTATTGTCATGATCATCGTCAAGTATGCAAATGAGTCGATGGAAAAGTGAAATGATAAGAAATAGCTAATGACCTTAGCACGCTCTTTTGAGAGGAGCTCCTCTTCATTGTGTATGAGGGCGCCTGTTCCGCGTTATGAGCCCTGACCTCTCGGCGTGACGTAGTCAGCTGGCAACAGGTGACTCAGGTCTCTTTGCCCGGCTCGTGCGCATTGCCATTCCGCGCATGCTCAGTTGTCAGACTGTCCGTCTGTGCGCCGCCTGCATGGCGGTAGACACAGACCGTCTGTGTTTATGGTGTCCAGATATGAGACACCGTATATGGTGTCGTCTTTCTCATCAGAATCTTTTTGCCCTCATCCCAAACGTGTCTGGGTGTGACAAAGAGATTCGAGTATTACCATGGAAACAGAACAGGGCGGAAAAGTAGAACGGAGCACAAAACGAAGCAGTGAACTGGATTCGTTCATATGCTTTAGTGTAGTGTACTGTGGTGTAATGTAGTGCAGTGTTGTAGTGTGTTGTACTGTGGTGTAGTATAGTGTAGTGTTGTAGTGTAGTGCGGTGTAGTATAGTGTAGTGTTGTAGTGTAGTGTAGTGTGTTGTAGTGCAGTGTTGTACTGTGGTGTAGTATAGTGTAGTGTTGTAGTGTAGTGTGGTGTAGTATAGTGTAGTGTTGTAGTGTAGTGTGGTGTAGTATAGTGTAGTGTTGAAGTGTAGTGTGGTGTAGTGTAGTGTAGTGTTGTAGTATAGTGTAGTGTAGTGTGTTGTGGTGTAGTGTAGTGTAGTGTAGTGTGTTGTGGTGTAGTGTAGTGCAGTGTTGTAGTATAGTGTAGTGTAGTGTGTTGTAGTATAGTGTAGTGTAGTGTGTTGTGGTGTAGTGTAGTGTTGTAGTGCAGTGTTGTAGTGCAGTGTTGTAGTGTAGTGTTGTAGTGCAGTGTGGTGTAGTGTAGTGCAGTGTTGTAGTGTAGTGTGGTGTGGTGTAGTGTAGTGCAGTGTTGTAGTGTAGTGTGGTGTAGTGTGATGTAGTGTAGTGCAGTGTTGTAGTGTAGTGTAGTGTTGTATAGCAGTGTTGTGGTGTAGTGTAGTGTTGTATAGCAGTGTTGTGGTGTAGTGTAGTGCAGTGTTGTAGTGTAGTGTGGTGTAGTGTAGTGTTGTAGTGTAGTGTTGTATAGCAGTGTTGTGGTGTAGTGTAGTGTAGTGTAGTGTTGTGTAGTGTAGTGTAGTGTAGTGTAGTTGCTTTTAGCAGCAGACGTCCACATATGCCAGCTATCATATTCAGATGTAGTCACCGTCACTTGGACTCTTTTTTTTCTTCTTTCTGTCTTTGTCCATTAATGAGATTCTCGGGAAAACATCAAGGGACCGAGCCTCATTAACAGTGTTGAAGACATTACAATAAAACAAATCACATAACAAAGGAAATGACAAAACAAACAAATTACAGAAAAATTAAAATAGTGATGCCAAACAACGCTACAGTTCATTAAAACTACAACAGTTAATTAAAACGGTTAGAGTCAAACGTGATCAGATACTTTTTTTGGGGGGGCGGGAGGGTTCCCCCATTTTCTCCCCAATTGTTTCCGGCCAATTACCCCACTTTTCCGAGCCGTCCCGGTCTCTGCTCCACCCCCTCCGCCGATCCGGGGAGGGCTGCAGACTACCACGCGCCTCCTCCCATACATGTGGAGTCACCAGCCGCTTCTTTTCACCTGGCAGTGAGGAGTTTCACCAGGGGGACGTAGCGCGTGGGAGGATGCCCACGTGATCAGATACTTAAAGAGATCCAGGTGTCAGAAAAGGGTCTAAGTCTGTTCCAGATGTGAGGACTCTGCTGGTCTCTGTCAACAGGATATGATGCAAGACATCACAGGCGGCCTCCCCACATGTGGGCCGTCTGTGTTGCCAGGACAAAACAAGTTGTTTCGCACACCCGGAAAGGCCCACAGCATCACTTGGTACAAAGCAGCTATTTAGAGAGTCTAAATGGGCATTTTGAGGATGTAAAATGCCCATATTCAGAAGTGGTCAAGAGCTGCAGCAGTTTTAGTTCGGGTATCTCATTTCTGGCATTTTTTATAGGTTAAAGAAATTGTGTGTTGAGGGTTCTTCAGCGTCCGAACGTGTTGCTGTGGATGTGAATGCGCCCATTGAGAGGCTTGGGGAGGCTTGTGGGACGAGGCGTGGAGGAAGACCTCCGTTCGGGTTGGCATGCATTGTGCATGGCACTCCTTAAAAGCACTGGCACTCCCGTCTCATACAGTAGAGCAGTCAATGGGCCCACAAAGCCGTCTTTGTCCCGCGCACTTCCAACCCTTTTGAGGAGGGCGTGAGACACTCGTCTGAGCTGTGAAGTCCAAAAGCCCTGCGGCCAGTCCAGAAATCTCAGAAAGAGAAAATTCAAACTGTTCTTAAAGGAAGGATGAAGAATGGAATAAACTAACTGGTTAGTAGGGTTGCCTCACACCAAGAGGCCCTCAGTGTATAGCAGACGATAGACTGCCGATAGATAGATAGATAGATAGATAGATAGACAGACAGACAGACAGACAGACAGACAGACAGACAGACAGACAGACAGACAGACAGACAGACAGACAGACAGACAGATAGATAGATAGATAGATAGATAGATAGATAGATAGATAGTTGATAGATAGATAGATAGATAGATAGACAGACATATAGATAGATAGATAGATAGATAGATAGATAGATAGATAGATAGATAGATAGACAGACAGACAGACAGACAGACAGACAGACAGACAGACAGACAGACAGACAGACAGACAGATAGATAGATAGATAGATAGATAGATAGATAGACAGACAGACAGACAGACAGACAGACAGACAGACAGACAGACAGACAGATAGATAGATAGACAGACATATAGATAGATAGATAGATAGATAGATAGACAGACAGACAGACAGACAGACAGACAGACAGACAGATAGATAGATAGATAGATAGATAGATAGATAGATAGATAGATAGATAGATAGATAGATAGATAGATAGATAGATAGATAGACAGACATATAGATAGATAGATAGATAGATAGATAGATAGACAGACAGACAGACAGACAGACAGACAGACAGACAGACAGATAGACAGACAGACAGACAGACAGATAGATAGATAGATAGATAGATAGATAGATAGATAGATAGATAGATAGATAGATAGATAGATAGATAGATAGATAGATAGATAGACAGACAGACATATAGATAGATAGATAGATAGACAGACAGACAGACAGACAGACAGACAGACAGACAGACAGACAGACAGATAGATAGATAGATAGATAGATAGATAGATAGATAGATAGATAGATAGATAGATAGATAGATAGATGTCTGGATGCTAGTGCTATTTTGGGGATATTGCTCATTAATCTTTCATATGTGGGGGGTGTTTACACCCCCTTCCAAACCTGGAGTCATCGCATTCAGCAGGGGTTCATTGAGCCTGAGACTGTCCTAATGAATAATTAAACAGGCTGAACTGACTAAAACCAAAGTAAACAACCCAGCGTGGGTCCGTTGAGCCACGGATTCTGCAAATGGCTTTCAGGACTTCATCAAAATGCCCCCAGCTGTGGTCCAGCGTTATCCCAGACCCCCGGGGTGTCACGCTCTGATCATTCTCACCCGGCGACGGGAGATCTCGGCCTGGCTCGTCCTGCAACCGTCCAGCCGTGCAGCCCCTCATCACACATCAGCGACGAGAAAACGTCCGCTAGCAGCATCTGAATAGGGCCCTGCACCACCCGGTGATGCTCCCGGGGGGGACCTGTGGGGTGGGGCCCAAGAGATGAGGGATAAAAATCAAAGTGAGGCCAAAAACTTTATGACACCGCCAAATTTACAAGCCAATTCTCGGACAAAAGTACAACATGACGGGGGGCGTCCAGTAGTGTAGCGGTCTATTCCGTTGCCTACCAACATGGGGATCGCCGGTTCGAATCCCTGCGTTACCTCCGGCTTTGTCGGGCATCCCTACAGACGCAATTGGTGGGAAGCCGGATGTGGGTATGTGTCCTGGTCGCTGCACTAGCGCCTCCTCTGGTCGGTTCGGGGGGGGGGAATAGCGGGATCCTCCCACGCGCTACGCCCCCCCTGGGGAAACTCCTCACCGTCAGGTGAAAAGAAGCGGCTGGCGACTCCACATGTATGGGAGGAGGCATGTGGTAGGTAGTCTGCAGCCCTCCCCGGATCGGCAGAGGGGGTGGAGCAGCGACCGGGACGGGCTCGGAAGAGTGGGGTGGGTAATTGGCCGAGAACAATTGGGGAGAAAAAAGGAGGAGGGGGGGGTCTAAAAAAAAACCCCACAACATGATGGGTTCGAGTCTTAATTTCTGTTGGTGTTTGCAGGAGGTCGGAGCTGAGCGTGCCTGCAGGGTGCAAGCCATCAGAACGACCCGCGCGGTCTCCGTGACCGCAGACATGGCGAGCTAACAGCCGCCACCCCAAATTAAGTTATTTCCCCCCAAGCCCTCAGCACGTCCTATCCTCACCATCAATCTGCTTCCCGTCCCATCCTCTGGCCCCCCCCCACCCCACCCCACCCCGTTCCTCTTCGTCCATCTTTCTGTTTGACTCATCCTTCTCCGCCTGTAACGGGTGATGGATGAGCTCTTCTGATTGGCTGGCCGGTGAAAGCAGCCTCAGTTCTTCCCAGTGGAAAAACCAGACCACGGGAAAACAGACACATATTCCGACATAAAAGCCCCCAGGAGGGGTCATGCGTAACGAGGGATGCCCATGATCCGCATTCTGGTGATGCTTGTGGTTGTGGAACCACGCCAGTCAGTTTAATGAACCGGACCAGTTGTACCGGTATAACCGAACCGGTCTCCTCGGCAGCGGGGAACAGACTTCATGATGTTCCTCTGCACGGATGGACATGCTGACATATCTGAGTTTGATTCGGACGTTAGCCTTGTGATGGCCTGGCGGCCTGTCCGGGGAGTTTCCCGGCCTGGCGGCCTGTCCGGGGAGTCTCCCCGGCCTGGCGGCCTGTCCTGGGAGTTTCCCCAGCCTGCCGCCCAGTGGCTGCTGGGATGACCTCCAGCGTCCCCGCGACCCTGAGAGCAGGATAAGCGGTTTGGATAATGGATGTTATTTCATATAGGTGGAACAAGGGAGGCAGCAGCAGCAGGTCTTACATCTGCAGACTGCTCCGGCTTGCTCTGGGATACTCGTGTCGCTCTTGTCTCGGATAAATGAGGTTTATGAGCCGTCCGACCGACGTCTCGACAGGCCAAACTCTGGGAAGCTCGTAAGAACCTGTTGACGAGGCTACATGAGACCCACTCACTGTTGCTTCAGCACAGGTCTCGCTGAACGCCGGTCCAGCAGCTCTTTCAGATGAGCGTCCGAGGTCATGATCAACAGCAGAAGTCAGTATAGATCGTGCATGCATGGATGGATGGACGTTTAATGGGTGAATATCAATAGACATTCATCACTCATGGCTGATGGACTCCACTGTCCTGGAATTGTTGAAAGTCTCCCTCTCTCTCTCTCTCTCTCTCTCTCTCGCTCTCTCTCTCTCTCTCTCTCTCTCTCTCTCTCACTCTCTCTCTCTCTCTCGCTCTCTCTCTCACTCTCTCTCTCGCTCTCTCACTCTCTCTCTCTCTCTCTCTACCACTCTCTCTCTCTCTCTCTCTCTCTCACTCTCTCCTCTCTCTCTGTCTCTCTCTCTCTACCACTCTCTGTCTCTCTCTCTCTCTCTCTCTCTCTCTCTCTCTCTCTCTCACTCTCTCACTCTCTCTCTCTCTCTCTCTCTCTCTCTCTCTCTCTCTCTCTCTCTCTCTCTCTCTCTCTCTCTCTCTCTCTCTCTCTCTCTCTACCTCTCTCTCTCTCTCTCTTACCTCTCTCTCTCTCTCTCGCTCTCTCTCACTCTCGGAGTGTCCTGAGATGATTTAGATTCTGTGAATCTTGTGTTACTGACCATGTTGGTCTTTGTGTTGTAATTCTTTTGTGATTTTTTTATTTATTAAAGTATTGTTGAAAGTCAAAGTCTCTCTCTCTCTCTCTCTCTCTCTCTCTCTCTCTCTCTCTCTCTCTCTCTCTCTCTCTCGCTCTCTCTTGTTTCGGCCGTGGCTGTCAAGTGAGCTACATTGGCTTGCCCTCTGTTGCGCAATGCCCATTATGCACTTGTTTTCTGACCGCCATTTTACCAGCAGCGAGGTCCGGGGGTGAAAGGAGATCTCTCATGATGCACGTAACCCAGGCACACAACTCACAAACACACACACACACACACACACACACACACACACAGTAAGACACTTGTGTGGGCGTGTGTGCACACACTATTAAGACAAGCACTACTTGGCTCCTTAGCCGACTAGCACTGATATTTAGCAACGTTGCATGTACTCAGAAACACACACACACACACACACACACACACACACACACACACACACACACAGACAGTCGGTCTGGGGTTGCTGCATTTGTGTGCAAAGCTTCAGGGACGGGGAGAAGTGAGGAACGAGAGCTCACAGGTGGGAGGATTAATGTCAGGCCAGGATGACTCGCTGCTTAAACGCAGATTAACGCCTGGCAACTCATATCCGCCGCTTCAGCCGTCCGCTCCCTTCCTGCCGCTCGTCCGTCGGACCTCGCAGCAGAGTCGGACCATGAAGACGAAGCGGCCCAGAGCCGAGCCGCCGCCGCCGCAGAGACGCGAGTGATTTGGGCAATTTAACTGAGGAGGAACACAGCAGAACACAGTCTGGGCTGCAGCTCTGATGCTAACGCTAACTTAGCTGATGCTAACGCTAACTTAG
>NC_079216.1:8540665-8744927 GCF_029633865.1 Lampris incognitus | reverse complement strand
ATCCCCTTTGCCTTCCCACAAAGCCCCGCCTGAACAAAGCTATTGCTTTTAGAAAAGCAGCAGGAAGACTGTCCCCGCAGATGTGTCTCTGGTCCTCCTCTGTTGTCAAACACACGACGTCTGTCGCCAGCGAGGTCTGCAGAGAGACACGAAAAGGTGTCGCGGGTAGAAGAAACGGGGCACAGCGGGTTTCAGAGCAGCCAACAGAAGAACATCACGAATGCTGCGTCACGTGTCTGCCGTCAACGCACGGGCGTTTTCATCCATGTCACGACCGGGAGCACGTCTGTGTTCCCTCAGCCCTATTTCACTGAACTCCTCTAACCCAACCCTACCCTAACCTCACCCGCTACCTAACCCTAACCTACCTTAACCTGACTTAACCTCACCCTCTACCTAACCTAACCCTACCTTAACCCTAACCCTACCCTGACCTACCCTAACCCTAACCCGCTACCTAACCCTAACCTGACCTACCCTAACCTCACCCGCTACCTAACCCTAACCTACCTTAACCTGACTTAACCTCACCCTCTACCTAACCTAACCCTAACCTTAACCCTAACCCTACCCTGACCTACCCTAACCCTAACCCGCTACCTAACCCTAACCTACCTAACCTGACTTAACCTCACCCTCTACCTAATCTAACCCTAACCTGACTTAACCTCACCCGCTACCTAACCTAACCTAACCTTAACCCTAACCCTACCCTGACCTACCCTAACCTCACCCGCTACCTAACCCTAACCTACCTTACCTGACTTAACCTCACCCTCTACCTAACCTAACCCTAACCTGACTTAACCTCACCCTCTACCTAACCCTAACCTACATTAAGCTGACTTAACCTCATCCTCTACCTAACCTAACCCTAACCTGACTTAACCTCACCCGCTACCTAACCTAACCTAACCTAACCTTAACCCTAACCCTACCCTGACCTACCCTAACCTCACCCGCTACCTAACCCTAACCTACCTTAACCTGACTTAACCTCACCCTCTACCTAACCCTAACCTGACTTAACCTCACCCTCTACCTAATCTAACCCTAACCTGACTTAACCTCACCCTCCACCTAACCTAACCCTAACCTGACTTAACCTCACCCTCTACCTAATCTAACCCTAACCTGACTTAACCTCACCCTCCACCTAACCTAACCCTAACCTGACTTAACCTCACCCGCTACCTAACCTGACTTAACCTCACCGCTACCCAACCTAACCCTAATCCTAACCTGACTTAACCTCACCCTTTACCTAACCTGACCCTAACCTACCTTAACCTGATTTAAGCTCACCCTCTACCGAATCTAACCCTAAACTGACTTAACCTCACCCTCCTACCTAACCCTAACCTACATTAAGCTGACTTAACCTCACCCTCTACCTAACCCTAACCTACCTTAACCTGACTTAACCTCACCCTCTACCTAACCCTAACCTGACTTAACCTCACCTGCTACCTAACCCTAACCTGACTTAACCTCACCCGCTACCCAACCTAACTCTAATCCTAACCTGATTTAACCTCACCCTTTACCTAGCCTAACCCTAACCTGACTTAACCTCACCCGCTACCTAACCCTAACCTGACTTAACCTCACCCGCTACCTAACCCTAACCTACCTTAACCTGACTTAACCTCACCCTCTACCTAACCCTAACCTACCTTAACCTGACTTAACCTCACCCGCTACCTAACCTAACCCTAATCCTAACCTGACTTGACCTCACCCGCTACCTAACCCTAATCTAACCCTAACCTGACTTAACCTCACCCGCTACCTAACCCTAACCTAACCCTAACCTGGTTTAACCTCACCCGCTACCTAACCCTAATCTAACTTAACCTGATTTAACCTCACTCGCTACCTACCCTAACCCTCTACCTAACCTACCCTAACCTCACCCTCTGCCTAACCCTAACCTAACCCACCTAACTTTAACCAACCTAACCTAACCTTAACCAATAGCGATCTATTTGATAGCTATCCCCCAGGGCTGAGGGAACATAGTGCTGACCCCATCATGACCATCTGATGTAGCCACCCAGCAACCCAAATTCCAGTCCTATCAGCGAGGAACTGTGAAAGGATGTTTGAAAGTGGTTTGGGTTTTTTTTGTTGTTGTTTTTTGGGCAGCGTCAGGGAGAGGAAGTATATTTCCTTACTTGTGGCAATTTTTGTCATTTGTTTGTTTTTGCTTTATGCCACCCTACCGTCCCATTCTCTGACTGCTCACTTCTCCGTGTTTTTCACATGGTGGTCTGCTGCGGCTGTATTGAACAAACCTCCTAACTTCCAGATCCCTTTTTTTTAAGATTTTTTTTTTTTGGCATTTTCTGCCTTTATTAGATAGTGATAGTCGAGAGACAGGATGACATGCAGCAAAGGGCCAGGGCCGGATTCGAACCCAGGCTGCTGTGGTAAGGAGTCGTGTGATATGCGCTCTACCAGGGGAGCCACCAGGGCGCCCCGCAGACCCTATCTTAACTGTTTGGTAACCATGGTAATTAGGGTTAGGACCTGATTTAGGAAGAAATAAAAGAAGCTATTTCAGATGAACAGTTCCTGAGTCAATGTTCCTGTCCCAACTCAAGATAGGAGAAGTGTATTGGGATGCTTGTGTAATCACAAGCATCCTAACTTTCCAAAATCTTAAAGAAACTCTCCTGACTTGGTGCCATCCCATTGTCCCGACAGCCCATTATTCCCAAACCCCAATAGCCGAAAAAAGTCCCATTTGTCCGACAGTCCGTTATCCTGAAAACAAGCACCCACTGCTTGAAGACCCCTTGTTCTGACAATACACACTCTCCCTGGAGTCGCTCTGAATATACACTCTCCCTCCAATGACTGCGGTGGTACACCAATGCACTATTTCGGCTGTCCTCCCAGGTACTAATCCTAATCTCAGCCACACCAAACCCAAGTCAAAAAATTAACCGTCTCCAGCAGAATGTCTAATCTTAACCATTTCTAACTCTGTGCCGTAATTTAACCGCATCGATCTGACTGCCGTATCCTGTCTGGAATAGCGTGTTTTCAAAGCAAGGTCACATAATCTGACGGGTCACCGGTTTCGGTGTAACACCTGCTCTATCCGGTGTCATTGATCTGAACTGGCTAGAGGTAAATACAAGAAAGTTGGTATTTCTGGTGAAGTAGAGAGGACCGTCTCACAAGTGCTTTTAATGTTACACCTCCTAATCACAAGACGTAGTAGTAAATGGTATCTTCGTGTTTGCACATCAAGAGACACCAAGATATTAAGGACAAAGAACTCCAGGGGAGGGTGTATTTTTGGAACAACAGGCCTTCAGAGCAGTGGGCTTTTGTTTTCAGGATAACGGGCTGTCGGAAAAATGTGCTTTCGGTCCAATAGGACATTTTTCAGACTATTGGGATTTCGGAATGATGGGCCGTCAGAACAATGGACAGTCCCCCCTAAGATGGAACTGTTAAGCTGTCCTAACTTTAGCTTTTGCCGCAGGTAGTGTTAGCTAACTTGTATAATCTGTATGGCTGCTCTTTTATTGCTTTTACACAACCAGCGAAATGTCAACAGGTGGCCCTTATTCACTGTGAGGCTAATGGCAGACTCTAACTGTGTGCTGCGGTTTGATGACAAAACGCTCATTAGTAGATGCAGGGCCATGATCCTGCCGTTAGCCCAGCAACCACGACCAGCTTTGGAGAGGCCGACCCGGTGGGCTCTCCCGGTTTTCAGAGTGAAATGGCTAACATAGATAAAATATATGGTGGCGTGGCCATGTATTGCATTGCCTACCAACACGGGATCTGCGGTTCAAACCCTCGTGTTACCTCGGCTTGGTTGAGTGTCCCTACAGACACATTGGCCGTGTCTGCGGGTGGGAACCTAGATGTAGGTATGTGTCCTGGTTGCTGCACTAGCGCCTCCTCTGATCGGTCACAGCGCCTGTTTGGGGGGGGGACTGGGGGGAATAGTGAGATCCTCCCACGTGCTATGTCCCCTGGTGAAACTCCTCACTGTCAGGTGAAAAGAAGCGGCTGGCGACTCCACATGTATGGGAGGAGGCATGCCCTCCCCGGATCGGCAGAGGGGGTGGAGCAGCGACTGGGACCCTGAGTCTACAAATCAAGGTCCTTAGCAAAGACTATTGGTTGTCTAATAGAATCAGGTGTGTAACTGCTTGGTTGGAACAAAGACCTGCACCCACACCGGCCTTTTCTAGGTCATGTCGCCCATCCCTGAGTCAGAGGAGTGCGGCGGTCCTCTTTCTTCCTATTTTTGAGTCGGTGTGGTACTGCTGAATCAAAAGTCTTCATTAAATGGCATTGAGGAGAAAACTGGATACCCGATACAGGCGTTATGCCGCTCCGCCGTAGCTCTCTCCACGCCTCGCTTCACAAAGGACCCGCTTCTTAGAGGTTTACGAGGCCTTTGGTTGGCAGAGGACTTCACGGGCTTACGAAGACGAAGAGTGACGGAGCGACTGCTAAATGAGACGAAAGGGTCCCTCTTCTTTTCCTCGCCTCACACGGCTCTTTGCATTTTTCAATGTCGACTCTTAAGGGGATTTCGTGAAAAGGGGGGCGGCCCTCTTGACCTCATCCATTAGCTTTCATGACTTGAAAGTTGGGCTGCAGTTCCAGCGCTGGAATTTCACTTGTTAATGTTCACTGAGCACATTTTAGTGTTGAATACAGTCGGCTACCAACATGATCGCTGAATACAAGATCCTTTATGTTTTTGATTTATGGCTGTATGCATGCATAAATCAGTAAAACATCACTAAAGGAAGCCGTCCGCTCAATAACTCCAGTGACATGCCTGCCCTCAGACACTCCGCCAGCTGGTCCTAAATAATGAGTCTGGTGTCTCCAATGGTAAGCTATTTAGATAGATTAGATAAATAGAAACCCACGCAGACACGGGGAGAACATGCAAGCTCCACACAGAGGACAACCCGGGACAACCCCCAAGGTTGGACTACCCCCGGGGCTTGAACCGTGTCCTCCTTGCTGTGAGGCGACCGTGCTAACCACCGCACCACCGTGCCGTGTCTGGGTGCTCCAATTTCCTCCCACAGTCCAAAGACAGACATGTAGGTCAGATGAATCCGCCATGCTAAGTTGTCCCTAGGTGTGAATGTGTGTTGGCCCTGTGATGGCCTGGCAGCCTGTCCAGGGTGTCTCCCCACCTGCCGCCCAATGACAGCTGGGATAGGCTCCAGCATCCCCGCGACCTTGAGAGTAGGATAAGCGTTTTGGATAATGGATGGAGAGAGAGAGAGAGAGAGAGAGAGAGGAGAGAGAGAGAGAGAGAGAGAGAGAGAGAGAGAGAGAGAGAGAGAGAGAGAGAGAGAGAGATAGTCCAACTTGAAAAAAGATTGTTGCCACTGGCTGTACATCAAAATACAAGTTCCTTCAAACATCAAAATATGTTTTTCACTACAGAGTAGTTCACCTCCATACTACATGCATACTATATACATAATACAACTCCATATAGTTAGTTGAACATAGCTACACAGGTAATACCACGTACTACACACATACATACACACGCATGCCATGTCGGATATCTATTCAGGGTGTGGGTTAGTACATTAGTTTATTGGTCAGACTTCGTGTGTAATGCTAACTGCTTATAATGTAACTAAGTTAAATTACCCTCAAAGTTAAGGTCGACTACGAGTGGTTACGGATTATACCACAGCATTACTTCATTATTTCCTGTGTCATGCCCAATCCTTTACTGGCTTATTTCGAGGCCTGTGGAATGAGCGTAGATCAATTAAACCCCATTTCCTTTGCTGGAGTGCCGGGAGACACGAATTGCCCAGTAAGATGGATGGTAATGGAATGCAAAGAGGCAACAACAAGGAAGCTGAGAGCGCCTGGGACCGCCGCATGATTACACCCCCACGAAAATCCAATAAGTCCAATCAATTTCACCGCCGTGGTTTGGTTTCTTATTTTTTTCCCCTTATTGTTCTGTTTTTAATTTTCTTTTTGGGACTGATCACGTTATTTATCATGTTGTCAAACGGTCCAGGTTGGAGCGCCGACACCGGCGAGAGATTTTGCCTACGATTACTTAATATGTAATGCGGGGCCCCGAGAGCTCTCCGGAGCCCCGGCTGAGTGTCGTTACACTGGCTCTGCAGTTTCCTGCCCTGCCCGAGTCTGCTCCGGTCTCCCGTCGGCCAAATCCCGGAACCACTTGCTCAGCAGTTTGCGGTTAATGCTACTGCAAAGTCATTGAGTGAGAATCTGTGTAAAGGCCTCTGCCTCTTTTGCCTGAGAGAAGAGAAGAGCGAGAAAAAGACTCTATTTGACCCTTATTCACCCAAGCAGGCTGAATAAAGGAAAACATTATCTTACAACAAAAGCCCGTGGTAGCTGCAGAGACGGGGGGGGGGGGGGTTGGCCGTGGACGTGGACGTGCACACACTTGGGGAGCAGGGGTTATCTGCTGCTAAGACTGCCACTGATGAAGAAGGCTGGACCCTTTCTCCGCTGCCTCTATTAGCCCAGACTTCTTAGTCGGGGGCCCCCTCCAGAACTGCAACCATTCAACATCTCATGTTGAAGATAATGAAGGTTTTGAGCCATGGAATTTGCTCATGTATTAGTAAAAACAGACTTAAATCCCTTTCCCCTTAAGTATCTCTCTCTCTCCCTCTCTCTCTCTCTGTATGTTATTTTTTTGTAAGGGGGAGCGGATCGCAGAGCCTCGGAGAAGAGCTCAATTATTGCAGGCTTTCTGTAGTCAGATAAATGGGATGGGAGAAGGGGAATTGTGAACCAAGACAGAAACACGGGACTGCAGAATCTGTTGAACTACATTAGGATCGGGACTGGTTGCAGTGTCAAGTTTCCGGAACAAACAACTACACATTAATGCAGCAGCCTTTCAGACTCCATCCCAACTTGCTCAGTGTTGTATTGATGTTCACAAGTGCTGAGGTGTTTTGCAAAAAACATCTTTTTTGGACCGGTTCAGCTCCCACAACAACCGAAATCTGCTCCAGTCACAGCACTTTCTGTCCCCGGTGGGCGCTGTGATTTTCTGTAAGGTTTGTGGAGGAGGGTCGCGGTGATGAAGATGTTGTTCGGCGGTGATTTGAAGGTGTGTCTGCTCTTGAGATGAGCTCCACTTAGAGCTGGCCTGCAGCCAGGCACATGATGGGATTGTGTTGGGGTGTGGGACAGGTTACTGGTGTTGGTGGGAGGATTCAAGGGCGGTGTGTGTGTGTGTGTGTGTGTGTTCATACTGTATTTGTATCCCCAGCATCTTTTTGTACTTTTTATATATGTGGTCATATTGTATTTGCATGTCTGTGTGCCCTTACATGCATGCATGAATGTGTGTGTGTGTGTCTGTGTGCACATGTTTGTATGTTTACAGTGTATACATTTCTGGATGTGTTTTCATCCATGCGTGTGTGTGTGTGTGTGTGCGTGTGTGTGCATGTGTGTGTACAGAGACTGGAGGATTTATCAGATTAGACCCAAACCAGGCCCCTGCGTGTAGAGACGACCCCTCGGAGGAGCGCTTTCACTGCGGGGAGGCTCCTCTTGCAGCGTCCCATTTGCATGGCTCCCTGTACTGCTTAGAGAATTAAGCTTTTCGCCTCCCTCCCTCCCTTCCTCCCTCCCTTCCCCCTCTGTGCACCTTGGAGAGAGAGAGAGAGAGAGAGAGAGAGAGAGAGAGAGAGAGAGAGAGAGAGAGAGAGAGAGAGAGAGAGAGAGAGAGTCCGGCCCCATAGCCTGTTTGTGAGTCAGACAATGGAGCGCAGGATTTAGGACATTTGGCAGGGCAGGGACTTTATAGAGGACGGGAACAGGGGTTGCTAAGTAGCTCATCTTGTCTCTCTCTCACACACACTCACACACAGACACGTTCACTCACCGGTCGCTGCCATGTTAGCTCCTCTACACGGAAAGGTAAGCAGCATGGCGCCAGGCCTCCCGCGCCCTGGTCGTCTTCTTTCTCAGACGTGTCTTTGAGGTGATGGATATTTACTGCGGTAATGGGCAACCATCCTCTCATTGACAACGGCGCCATTGAGAAGGGGGTGGGGGCGATGGGTGGCTCATTTTATGTTTTACATTAAAACGCTGTCTTTTGTTAAAGTTAATCTGTGGACCAAATGTTGGATTCACTTCCCATAATCCAATAAAGGGATGAATATCAAAAGAGCAGGGGGGAGGGCGAGACTTAGATTAATCTTTCTATTGTTTGTCGTGTATTTAGCTACCTAATGCATCATGAATTCGCCTCACCTCGGTCCCCCTCTTTCTCTCTCGTCATTGGCCGGAGACGTCGTTCGGCCTCATCGCAAGTCACGTGGCACTCGCGCGTTACTTATAGTTCCCGGATGTTGGACCCGGTCTCTTATCCTCGACGCTGGTAAAACCTTTTAAGTGCTCTGTCGGCTGGTCGTTAGTCTGTTTCCCATCGCCGAGTGGGAATATGTCGGCGCTAAAACACGTCATCGCTGTCCGGTAGAAAGCACTTAGCTGATCTCTTCATCGGACGGATGGGGCCATGGAGTTAATGGGAGCTGAGCGCCATTTCTGCGGCCGGCCCCGCCCCCTCCCGACCTCTCGGGGGCTCGAGCGCGATACGTCACACGTGATGCGACGCCTCGTATTGCGTCATACACGACGCGACGCCTCGTATTGCGTCATACACGATGCGACGCCTCGTATTGCGGTCGTACACGATGCGACGCCTCGTACTGCGTCATACACGACGCGACGCCTCGTATTGCGTCATACACGATGCGACCCCTGATGAACAAGCCACCATTTGTTATATCTGGACTCTGTTGGCTCGCAGACGCTCGGCTCGGACCAGGCAAATCTCGTTTATTGTCTCGGCCGGTGACCTGATGACCGAGATTTCGTAGACGGCTGCAGTTGTTGGTAATGAGTCGGGGGGTGGAGTTTGGGGGAGGGGGGTGACGGCTAATAGGAACACCGCTGAAAAGAAAAGGTCAAATGAATTAAAAAGCGGCCGTCCGCATGGTGGCCTGCCAGTTGACGCGCCATAGCGGGGATGGAGCGCGGCACACGCGGGTAAATCATTACTTTAAGAGCCTCCCCGGGGCTGTAAATCAGCGAGGGGGGGGGGGTGTGGCTGTCATCCGCTGGTCCACGTTCCCCGTTTGTCACTCAGTTTTACAACTGGAGCCAAATAATTACCCGCCATATACAAGCTAACGTAAAGAAGCATTGCATGAAGGTAATGCTCCTTTGACAGTAACGGATAGGAAGTACTTCACGTTTTACAGAATGGTTCAAATCCGTTTCGTCTTTTTTGTTGTTGTTTTTCCTGTGTGCATTGTTGTGTTTTTGTGAAAGCAGCACTGATGCGGCACGGTGGCGCAGTGGTTAGCGCGGTTGCCTCACAGCAAGAAGGTCCTGGGTTCGAGCCCCGGGTTTGCCCCACCTCAGGGGTCGTCCCAGGTCGTCCTCTGTGTGGAGTTTGCTTGTTCTCTCCTGTGTCTGCTTGGGTTTCCTCCAGGGGCTCCGGTTTCCTCCCAGTCCAAAGACATGTAGGTCAGGTGAATCGGTTGTACTAATTTGTCCCTAGGTGTGACTATGTCAACCCTGTGATGGACTAGCAGCCTGTCTAGGGTGTCTCCCCACCTGCCGCCCAATGACTGCTGGGATAGGCTCCAGCATCCCCGTGACCCTGATTAAGGATAAGCGGTTTGGATAATGGATGAATGAACACTGATGTAACTGGAGGTTGGTGTCATTCAGACACAATGTCCACGGCCTCTCTGCACTGCACTGAATGACTGGTGCAACAGAGTCGGGTCAGCTGAGGTTGCGGAGCCCGTTTGGCCCTCGGGGGTTCATTGTGATGACTGGAAGGGCCCAGATAAATAGCTTACATGAGAGAGGGCGTGAGAGCGAGAGAGAAGGGGAGCTATGACTATGGCTGCGTCGTCTGCAGCTGGGGTACATCATGGATAATGCTTTAACAGAGCGAGGCGTTATCTGCCCCATACTTAGTCTCAGGGATGGGGACGTGTCGCAGTGGCTTTTCAGATAAATGATACCACACAGGATCCACTGTTACCGGAACAAGTCCCAAGTCTTTCATAATCAGCCACCCAGATAAAGAAGAGGACACTTCGCATACAGAGCACGACTCTCAGCCCTCCGTATGAAAGGACAACAGAACATAAAAGCACTTTATGTGTGATAACGGCACTAATGGTACTCGTGACCCTTTTATGCTTCCATAGCAACAATTATAGTGATTTTATAGCTAGTAGTAATGTACCGGACCCCTGCTAGTAACAGTCGGTGTGCATTACAAGTTTTTGTCAAACACAAGCTTCTGTAACACTATGACAAGGGGCAGTTTGTATTAAGGCGGCATGTTCCTCACATAGGTTTACATCCATTGTCATGCATTAATCAGTAATTGATTTTCCATTCAAACTCTTTGGATTGTGGAAGGTAAAAACCTGAAGGAAACCGCTGTGTACTTGGGTAGAACATGCAAACTCCACACATCTATTACCATCCCATTTTCTTCTAAAATTATGAAATAGCATGCACCATTATGGGACCATTTCCCACTGATAATACTCATCGGCGGTCACTCGGGGTCGAGTATAACCATCCTCCTTCTGAGTCCTTCTGGGTCCTTCTGGGTCTTCAGGTGGGCGTAGAGGCTGATCCTGGAGCCGCATAATGGGAGGACGCCTGTGCGTGACAGCTTTTTACGTGGAGAGGCTGATGCACCTGAAGCCACCACACGGTCCTTGGCAGGGGGTGGCCAGAGTCCAATGGCATGGAGAACCAAGATGATTGGGGACCACCCTCTGTTGCAGCCTTCATCCACCTTCACTGCCATTGTCAAGTCAAGTCAATTTTATTTGTGTAGCCCAATATCACAAATTTGCCTCAGTGGGCTTTACAGCAACACAACATCCTGTTGTGACCTGGAGACATCTTCCACAAGTTCCACTGTTGAGGTCTTTGTTGGATCGCGCTTCGTCTGGAACCTGCCCCTTGACCAATCCGCCAGGAGCCAAGCTCCAGATGGCATAGCTCTTGGGATCATTAATACACCCAAGGTTCTCCACCACGGCAAGGTGGCGATCCAGGAGAAGGATAATACAATTCACTGCTACTACATTCCTGACAGAAATCCGAAGGATTAGAGGGGAACTCTACGGCGGACAAACAAGCTGTTATCGACTGACAGAAAAATACTAAAAAACACACTCCGCCGTTGTCTTTATTTTACACACTTCCTGCTTAACAACGGGGGGCCATCTCCGAAGAGCATCAAAGGCATCTTTTATTTTCAGGTTTTAGCTCACCTTTTGTTTTCATTCCATTTTACCTACTGTGTCATGGGCCTATACCTACTGAAATGATTAAATGAACTCATTCTTAAGGTTTGCTGGTTAATAAAGCCTTTGCCTCACTATAATCAAACCCTTACCCCCCATTTTCCCTGTGCAAAGGTACCAAAGGCTGAGTGGGAGGGAGTGGAGAAGCATGAATCTTTCAGGGCCCGGGCAGAGCAAACATGCAGACTCTCCCTGGCTCATTTTTGCATTGAGAAAGTCAATGATTTCTCTATAAATAATTCATAGATTCGACTATTATATGCATTGCCATTTGTTTCTGACACAATGGTAGTGACAAAGCATAAAAATGGAGTAGAGAGAGAGAGAGGTGTAATAGTATAGAGCTGTCACAGGTACAGACAGATGACAGGGTAATTTGTGCCATCTCCCCTCGTGATGTGGGAGAGACATCAAGTCACCACATGTCTGCAGAAATAGGACAGTTTTATTTCCTGGTTCACACGCAAACACGGACATTTCAAACAAAGAACACGTCTGTTTTTGCTGAAAAGCATTCATCTCACTTAAACGTTATTTTACGAAGCCGGGGGAAGTGGTGAGAACGGCATGAACGGATGCCGTTCTGGACCGAATCCTCAGACGGCCTGAGAATATCTGGGATCTTCTGCATGAAGATAGGCAGAGTCTTTCACCTAAATCTAAATGTTCTATCGGCACTGGACTTCACCTGTCGCATAAAGCCCACCTGTTGCTGACTAAGGTGGGACTGACTTAAATAGCCAAGACACTTGACAGGAGAGGGAAAATAAATGGTGGATGAGGAAACCATTCCACCTAGCAGCACAAGCTTGGCAGAAAAAAAGGAAAAGAAAATCTCTGCGTATGAGGAGCATAGGGAGGAAAGCGCTTCATTTACAAGCGTTAATCGGCTGAATGGGAAGTGACAAAGTTTTAGGAGACGATCACAAAAAAGCAAAAAAAAGTCTTAGCATAAACCCCAATGGTCATTAGCGTGGCAAAGATGTTCAAAAACACCTTTAAAACGGCTGGTTCAGAAATTTAAAAAGAGTAGATTTTATGAAGGGAAAACCCAGTGACAGGAAGACACCCGCAAAAACTGGGGGGAAAACAACAACAACGACCCAACCATTCAAAACTGCGTTGAGAGGACACGAAGAGGTGCCATAGGTAGACGATCCGTATACCCTTAGGGTCAGGGTCAGTCCTATTGTGTCTTCACCTTATTAATAGCATTACACAATTATTATTATTGTTATTATTAGTATTATACTATTCATGTGACTACTACTACTACTACTTTGCCGCCAACGTGACAGTTTAAACACAGGCAACAACCGTTCAACGTAGGCTGGAAGGACCCTTAAACCTACTGACCAATAGAATTGCTTCGTAACAACCTCCGCCTTCCAGGGTATACCGATCGTCTCCCTAAAGGTGCAACGTCGTCCCCCTCCAAAAACGAAAACCACAAAAACCAATCAGTAACCTGCAGGCCAGCCCCCCCCCCTGCTCCACCAATCACAGCCACGCACACTGACCAACATAACATGCATTCCCGTGATTGACAGACAGCAAGGGGATGAGCAGGGACTGACTCTACCCAGCAGAACCCCCAGCAGTACAGGGTCGCTATTTATGCAACAGTCTCAAGTCAGACTAGTCTAACTTGAAAAACTGGTCCTAAAGGATTTACACAACTGGTCCCTGGTTGGGCAAATTATACCATGTATTTATTCATTCATTCATCATCCAAACCGCTTATCCTTACTCGGGGTTGCGGGGATGCTGGAGCCTATCCCAGCAGTCATCGGGTGGCAGGTGGGGAGACACCCTGGACAGGCCACCAGACCATCACAGGGCCCACACACACACACACACACACACACACACACACACACACACACACACACACACACACACACACACACATTCACACCTAGGGACAATTTAGTACAGCTGATTCACCTGACCTACATGTCTTTGGACTGTGGGAGGAAACCGGAGCCCCCGGAGGAAACCCACACAGACACGGGGAGAACGTGCAAACACAACACAGAGGACACCCCGGGACGACCCACCAAGGTTGGACTACCCCGGGGCTTGAACCCAAGACCTTCTTGCTGTGAGGCAACCTCGCTAACCACTGCAGCGGCACGGTGTATTTATTTATTCAACACTATTTATGTATCACTCTTCTTCTTTCGGCTTATTCCCTGTTTCTCAGCGGTCACCACAGTGGATTTTACAGTTTCCATCAGTACCCTGTGATGGCACAGCACCAATGGCGGCCGTTGTTAACCCGGGTCTCGGCCGATCCGGTATGACGTTGTCAATCCGCATACTGATTTGGCAAGTTTTACGTCGGATGCCCTTCCTGACACAACCACTAACCCCTATAGACG
This sequence comes from Lampris incognitus, assembly GCF_029633865.1. NCBI lineage: Eukaryota > Metazoa > Chordata > Actinopteri > Lampriformes > Lampridae > Lampris > Lampris incognitus. Next base: position 8,731,159 of record NC_079216.1, on the reverse strand, counting down.
GAGATTTAGCACTTTTGATACAATATGAAAATACAACTATACATATACAACTATACAACTATACATATATACATATATATATATATATATATACGCACACACACACACACACACACATATATATATATATATATATATTATAAGATTATACAATAAAATAAAGTACCATATGTGATGAAAAAGTTTCGGCACAGTCGCACGTTTCAACAGTTGAAAACAGGTGTGTGAAAGCGTCTTTTCGTGTTCGACTTGAAAGAGGAAATGAAAGAAGTCGGTCGCGTTTCCTCAGGTAGCTCAGGGTCCAAGCCTCAGTTACTAACAGCGGATCGCCTTCAGACCTAAAAAACTGAGTCAGTTTTATGCTCCGCTTTTCTCCGCCACCCTTTCTTTGTCCGACAGTCCTCATACGACTCGCTTAACCTGCGATTTCACCCGCGGACAAGCGTATGTAGTTGTGTGAATGTGAAACAGAAAAGGAATCGAGTCACACTCGGAGAAATTGTCTCTGGAAAAGTTCAGTCTATGTGAAACCAAGTACCTGAAGCCAGAGCGGCCATCACAGGGCGGTTACACACAACTGCGCTCAGGAAGACTGGGCAACATGATCCAGAAAGGGCCGGTGTGGGTGCAGGTCTTCGTTCCAACCAAGCAGTTACACACCTGAGTCTACAAATCAAGGTCTTCAGCAAAGACTATGTGTCTGTGAATGTTCTCATTCATCCAGGTCAGGGTTATCCAAAGGAGTTGAATCAAGTGCAACTAGACTTGGTATATATCCGTGAAGACGGTTCGCCTCTCATCCAAGAGGCCTCCTCAGTTCGTGCCTTTCTGACTAGACCAAGCTAGTCTGACTGGCTGCTGATGAGACTCAGAAGTCTCATACTTCTGAGACTCAGAAGTAGTAACGAACTGAGGAGGCCTCTATACCAAGTCCAGTTGCACTTGATTCAACTCCTTTGGATAGCAAAGACTATTGGTTGACTAATAGACTCAGGTGTGTAACTGCTTGGTTGGAACAAAGACCTGCACCCACACCGGCCCTTTCTGGATCAGGTTGCCCATCCCTGATAGATCGATGGTCTCTCTCTTGCTCTCTTTTCTTTTTGTGGATGTCTCAAAACCTTCTCAGGCAAACCGAAACATCTGCGATTCCAAGATGAAGACATGTGACCTGTCCAGATTCATGTCAAATAACATATCCGTATTGGAGTCGATACTTCATACCACAGTTTGAGCTATTGTACCGCGCCGATTATGAATTCAGGGCAAATCATCATTTAGCCTAGAGACGTGTAACGCATCAAAAAACCCTTCTCCTCGACTTCACCCCAAACAGCCTCTTTCTTATGCAACCCAGGCATGGGCTGAGGTTCTTGTGGGAATTCACACAGCGTCTAAGTGGAGCTCATTTTCCCTTCAACACTGATTAAGACCAGCCCAGCGCTAACCCCCGTCTCTCATCTCTAATTTCTCTGGTAGGATTACTGTAAATCTGGAGTTAATGACGGATGGTGGTTGTGGCGTCCTGCGTGTATGTGTGTGTTGACAATGTTTCGTGGGGGGAGGCAGGTCAGGGTGGGCGTGTCTGAAGAAAGACCCCCACCCGCCCACTCCCTCCTACGTCTTGTTTGTGAAGTCAACCACTCTGGCTGCCCCGCTCAGCCCCGCCCCCTTCCTTCTCAGCAAGCCTCATAACCCGCACACAGACCCAACCCCCACCGCCCCCTTCTTCAGCCCTGCTGGATGTGTGGATGTGACTTAGCTGATAATGGATGGCGTTCACGTTCATGCCCACCGGTTCATGCAGCTAGCACCAGGGGCCATGCAGAGAAACGGATGGGGGTGAAACATGGATTCTTTTTGCTCTGTTGTATTCTTGGAGGCGGGAGGGGGGGGCTATGGGGTCGTCTCAAAGCACTGCTGGTGTAACTGGTAACTGGAGAGAGAGAGAGAGAGAGAGAGAGAGAAATCCTCGAATCACCCTCCAAAAGCATGACAGCCCTGATGCATTATGGGAACTTGAACTGATTTCACAGTACTGGCACTGGAATCTCAATGAGGGGGGGGGGAGTTTAGAGGGACTAGGGAAAGAGGGAGAGAAAAATTATGAGAGTAAAAAGGGAGCTAGAGAGAAAGAGGAAAGAAAATAAGGGGAGAGAAGGATAAATGTAGAGAAATACAGCGAGAGTATGTAGATAATCAAAAGAGAGCTATACAAATAGAGGGAGAGAATGAGAGGAGAGCCAGTCAGTAAATAATGAAAGGACTGCAGCTGGGGGTCAGCTAGTTAAACAAGCAGGTGAAAATAACTAATAATTACAGCATAAATGTATTTCGAATATACTTAGTGTCAGAGAGGGAGAGAGAGAGAAGTGTAGAGAGAGAGAAATTGAAATTCAGAGAGGCAAAAAAAGAAGCCGGAGGAAGACAAAACCTACGGCAGAAAAAGGAGGAAAATCAGAGCCCAGGCGGTAATAGCTGTGGCACCGTCCGGGCCGTGATTGATGGCGGCGGAGGAGCGGCCTTGTTGGAGCCCGTCACATGTGTGCCATGGTGATTAATGGTGATGTCTAGGCTCTCTCATCACAGTATTTCAGACCGCCAGAGAAAAGGTCGTGGGAGATCCATTAATACTGATTATAAGAGCCCACCACCTTTCTCTACGGTACTGTCTGCTGTTTTTTTTTAACAATATGTCAGTTTTGAGACGCCCATTTCTTAATGGGGGAGATGGGGCTGGTTCTCTCTAACTATACAGTATATATGTTTTATCTATCGATCTATCTATCTATCTATCTATCTATCTATCTATCTATCTATCTATCTATCTATCTATCTATCTATCTATCTATCTGTGTTCCTAAGTATGTATGTATGTCAATGTATCTGTGTGTGTGTGTGTGTTTGCGCTATGAGGCTCATTATCGTTTCCTCCCAATCTTCTAAGTGCTCTATTAAGACCATTCATGATTTATGACTTAACATAAACGACATTAAGCAATATATATATGCAATGCTTTACAGAAGTAGAGAAAGAGCAGGAAAAGAGAGGGGGAGAGAGAGAGAGGGGTGGGGGGGAATGGGGCGCGAGAGCCGAAACATTAAATAAGTTTAGTTTTAGTTTATTTTTGGGTCGTAGCCTAATGGGTGGAATAATTACCCAGGAAGATGACCAGAGCACCAAGGGGTCCCCACTTCTGGACGACGGGGTTGTTCCAGATTAAAATGAGTGTTTGAATAGTTTTGGTGGCGGTCACAAAAGGCCCCCCGCCGCGCGCAGACTGTTCCTTTTGAGAGCTGTTGCTAGGAAACGGGCCGGCGTGAAGATGAAATCCCCTCTGTACTGTGTTCCTCCAGCTGCAGAGCCCCAGACATTGTGTCCGTCCTAATGTAGCTTGGAGTAGCTGCATGATTGGGTTATGTGTTGTGTGTGTGTGTGTGTGTGTGTGTGTGTGTGTGTGTGTATGTATGTGCACGTGTGTGTGCGTGCGTGCGCGCATATACGTGCACTACCGTCTTTGTGTCTTTATTCACATCTGTATTTTGGGTGATCCTGTGCATGGTTGTGTGGTTTTGCTTCTGTGGATGTGTGCGTGCATGTGTGCATGTGTGTGTGTGTGTGTGTGTGAGAGAAAGAGAGAGAGCGAGAGAGAGAGAGAGTGAGAGAGAGAGAGAGTCGTGCACAACTGACATAATTCTCCCTCATAATGATCCATTTTCGGTGAGTTCTGTTCCCGGAGGATGCTGAGATCTCAATTCATGTTGTCACACCTCTTCGAGAGCCGACCAGCTGACACCTCAGGCAGTGCACAAAAAGAATCAATAATGTCTCTCTCATGTTCAATTTCACTCTAATCAACACATGCACGCAGGCACGTGCACCCGCACACGTCTAGTACGACCTGGGTATGAACTGGCAGACACATCATTGGTTGTTGAAGTTCAGCACTGTCACATTATCATTATATGTAGTACCATATTGTGTTTGTTATCTGAAGGTGCACGAGTGCTACTACTGGTCTCTTAAAGGATTTTGAGGTCATTTTTGTGGCATATAAATCAAAAGGGAAGACACCTAGAATATTATGTAGAAGAATATATACCGGGTCAGATTCAATCTTGGGATGCTGTTGTTCAGGCTCTGGTTTATCTGGCTGAGGCCAAAGGGGGTGCCCTGTCAAAACACTGATTTGACTTGACATCAAAAAGGTATATATGTTCAGGGACTGTGTCCCAGCCTACATTAGCTTTACTTTCAGGGAGGCTTTGTGGAGCTCCACTTTCTGGTGCAGCGTGGCCACCGAGGAGGGTATAGACCTCTAGAGTGTTATCGTCATTTGGGGGGCTCTCAGACTCCATCCGGATCCATTCATTTTTCATCTAGACAAAACTGAATGGGATTTTAGGATCCTGCTTGCCAAGCATTCTGCTTTTAGGGTTGCGTAATATAAGTAGAAATGACATATGATGAGGGTATTACTTATTCATATTTCAACGTTATTGAATTTAAAAAAAATTATTTTGCCAACAGCTGTGGTCAAGGACAAAAGCATGGTATAGACATGGAGAGGGGGGTTCCAAATGAGAGCCCTCCGAATTTTTTAGAGTGGATTTCCCACACTTCTATGACATTTATATATGAATATTTGCACATTTAGAACATAGTTTTGACGACTTGCGTTGTGACCAGACGTCATTATTTTACCAGAGGAACAGCGACTGACCTTGTATTGATGATCATTTTAATTTGGATATTCTGCTTTTATTACTGGTTTCATTTACTGCTGACGTGTAGGCCTGGGTTAAAACTGATGTTATCGAGCCGTTTAGTCTCACGTTGCAGCTTCTCACCTGGCTCTCCCTGTCTGGCCACGCCCCTCCATGGTCACGCCCCTCCTCCTCACCACCACGGCTCCGTCTCCCCATCTCGTCTCTGGGCTGCCTGCATTGTGGCCACATGCCGTTATTTTACCAAAACAACCACGACTGACCTCAATCATTTTAATTTCATACATTGAGTATTCTGCTTCTATTACTAGTTTTATATGCTTTAATGTTACCATGCTGTTTACTATACGTTTTTAAGAACAGTGTACGTTAGCTATTGTCTTAGCTGCTAAGCTAACGTTTAGGTATCCAGTTACTTCCTGTCTGGAAAACAAAACAAAACTCGTAGGTAGCGTTACTTCCTTACGTTTATTCACCGCCACCGACTGACCAGAACCCCCCCCCCCCCCCCCATCAGATTACCGTCACAGCACCGAACAACGTGAGGTGGATCAGAAGGTCGGGCGATCTGGTTCTGAGTTTTCTTGGCGGACATTATTAGCAACAACACGCTAACGCGGACAACTGAGCTGCGCGTGCGTGCTAGATGGGCGCAACCAAGTGTACAACTGGGGGGGGGGTTCCCACGCTTACGTTTTCCTTAACAAACGGAAATAAATTAAAATTAATATCTTTAGCAATTCACAGGTGAATACCCTCTCTCTCTCTCTCTCTCTCTCACACACACACACACACACACTCACACACATACAGTCAAATAGAGAAAAAAACCAACTTTACAGCTTCAGGGAAACCACAGATTGCCAAATTTTTAAAGACGGACGTTTCCAGAATGAGAATCAGCTGTACTGGCCAAGCGTGCTGATGCACGCGAGGAATTTGACTCCGGCTCGCGGCAGCTGCGGGCGCTTTCAGACTCACCGGAAAAGAAAACAAAACTACAACAAAAGACAGAATAAGTAAATGGAGCAACAACAGGACATTGGAGGCAAGCTTGTATGCACAACGGGTATGACACTGTACAGCGTTTCGTTATGGTTGACTAATCAACAACCTATGCCCATATACTATACATTATGACTTAGATACTATATTGCCCATACACTACATTATATACACCATACCACGACTCCACAACCCATCATGGCCATGTAATGCTATATGCTCCCGCGATATTACACTATATCAGTGGTTCTCAACCTTTTTGGGGTGCTGGACCCCCTGCGTATTTTTGATCTACCCTGAGGACCCCTCCACCTGATCTTGGGGGAGGGGGGTTGCAATTTGATAGACACAGTAGAAACTGCATTTTAAATTGCATTACAGCAGTTATTCACTCTTTGGGGCAAAAATAAGAGCTTTCAGTTGTAACTTAGATATAGTTAACAAAACAGAATTCTTATGCAGTAACTTTCAGATATATGTAACAAAACAGAATATGTATTCAGTAACTTTCAGATATATGTAACAACAGAATATGTATTCAGTAACTTTCAGATATATGTAACAAAACAGAATATGTATTCAGTAACTTTCAGATATATGTAACAAAACAGAATATGTATTCAGTAACTTTCAGATATATGTAACAACAGAATTTTTATGCAGTAACTTTTAACAATGCAAACGGGAGCGAGATCTCTTATTGAAATACAATAAATTACACTTGTGAAACAGATGTAATTAGAGAAAAAAGTCCTGTTACCCTTTATAGTTTAGGTAGATAAAGGTCTCAGTCACATTTGAGTAAAATAATCCTATTTCTATAAATGTCATAGGATCTTTTTTTTTAAAGATATTTGATTTTCACGGACCCCTTGCAATTACACCACGGACCACTAGGGGTCCGCGGACCCCCGGTTGAGAAACACTGGTGTAGCGCACATCGTAGATATGTAGGTGAGACGTCTATAAAGACACCACTTTATTTTATCTATTTTTTTGGTAAACATGTTTTGAAATGTTTTGTTTTCCTCATCTTTTGCCTAGTTTTATTGTTGGCCATAGAAGTTATAATGTTTCGGATTTAATTTTGTCAGCATAGATATCTGACGTTTATCATCACACAGTCGCAGTGATGGACCTTTTTTTGTGTAGCTCCCGTTCCGCCACGTGCTGAGCCAAAGGCATTGGAGCTAATCTAGCATCACAATGGAATCTGTTGTCACATTTGGCCCCGTGTTTCTCATACATTTGGGTATCTGCAGGATATTGTCATGTGTAGCTGAGAGCCCAGTAAGCATAATTAAATCCCTCCAGCCGTTCTGTCAGTTCCACTGAAAGGACACTGGAAACCTCTTTTCTATGCACTGGAAAATAGTCTGTTGGTGCACTCAAGGCAGTTGGCAAACCATCTTGCTGGAGGAATTGCCGATAACATCTGTGTATAACAGAATGTTAGTCCCTTTCATGTTGTGGGTGTATATACTCACTGTCATTCACACTTCACATCAACAGTTTTAATTTTTCTGTGCGTTGATTGAGCTTTGTTGTCAGATTATTTTTGAATTGTATGACTGCTGTTGAGTGTTGGCTGGGTTGTATTGTTTTTCTGCCAGCGTGCCTGTCGTCAAGAGTTGTATCACCCCCCCCCTCCATTTTTCGTTGACAGTTTGGAAAGACTTTGTGCCTTGAGGATGTTGCTGAGACCTCTGATTGGAGGTCTGAGGGCATAATTATAATTGAACATCTACTGAATGAAGACGTGTTTACCACAAATCTGTGTTTTGCGTATTAATGTCATGCAAGGATTATGCCCACTTTATAGATTGCGAAAATGTTCTTGCCGCATTGTAGTACGATATCAAAGGGTTGTCATGTTGTCCTCATAAAACCAATAATATATTCAGTTTATAGTTTTATTTCATAGTTCATTGGGAGTGACGAAGAAGGACCGGATTAGGGACGATTATATTAGAGGGACAACTCAGGTTGGACGGTTTGGAGACAAAGCAAGAGAGGCAAGATGGAGATGGCTTGGACATGTTGGGAGAAGGATGCTGAATATGGAGCTGCCAGGGAAGAGGAGAAGAGGAAGGCCAAAGAGGAGGTTCATGGATGCGGTGAGGGAGGACATGTAGGTGGCTGGTGGGACAGAGGAAGATACAGAGGACAGGAAGAGATGGAAACGGATGATCCGCTGTGGCGCCCCCTAACGGGAGCAGCCGAAAGTAGTCGTTTTATTTCATGGTTATCGGCTCCAGGCAAAGCAAGGAGGGCCCCGATTGGTAATCTTGTCTAGCCCCCCCCCCCCCAATTGTCTAGAGCCGGATCTCATTGGGGGGGGCAGATTGGTATTTTGTCAGTATTGGCGTGGGACACGACCCCCCACAAAGAATGCGTGGTTACGCCACTATAGTGCGAATGGGTTACAAGAGCACATTTTTCCTTAACTGCTGCTTATCAGCGCTATTGTATTAGCATTTCTGCTTCCGGTGTGGGGAGACGGCCGCGCGAATTCGCGTTTGCCTCACCCGGTGACGCGTGATGGGTTTTTTTCCCGTACCCGTTTTCCACAAGACCCGCCCCTACTCTATCTCTGATTGGCTAACCCTATCCCTAACCCCACCCTGACCCTAACCGTAACGAGTACACTAGCCAATCAGAGGCAGAGTTCCCGGGGCGGCGCGAATTCACATTTGCGGCAGCCTCACCCACAGTGTCTTTGTCCACGTCCGCGTCTAAGTTTTGCCTTCGTTTGATGGCCGGGAGAGCTGGCGCTGGATCGGCTGGGAGAGCTTGGTCTGCTCCGTGCGGTGGGCCCGGGGACCACGGCCCCTGCCCGGAGCTGCGCCCGAGGAGGAAACGCCGAGGGCGGTCTGACAGGACGCGGAAGCGGGGAGGGCTAAGCTAACTGCTAGCCTACTCAGGCCGGCGGTGCCGACATTCATACTGGCTGGCGTTCGTTCCCTTGGACAGTGCTTTTTTTTTTTGTTTTGTTTAGTTTGGATATGTGTGTTACTTTGGATATGTGTGTCCTTGTAGTTTTGGGATGTGTTTGTGTCTTTGTGTTGCACTGTTGTGGGCTGGGGCATGTCGTTTCATTTCATGTACGCAAGTGCATGAAGTGAAATGACAGTATTCCTGATCTCTATTGTCAGTATTGTCATATTGCTTGTGCCGTGCTGCTTATGCCAAGCTAACAATTGCTAGCCAGCAAGCTAACAATTGCTAGCCAGCAAGCTTACAATTGCTAGCCAGCAAGCTAACAATTGCTAGCCAGCAAGCTTACAATTGCTAGCCTGCAAGCTAACAATTGCTAGCCTGCAAGCTAACAATTGCTAGCCAGCAAGCTTACAATTGCCAGCAATTCTTAATGTAGCCTCAAAACTGGCCAAAATCCAACACAGCCAGTCTTTACATGCGTAAGAGAGCAACCCTCAAAAGCAGCAAAGATTAGAACTGAGACAGGGTGAGAGCAGGATAAGCGGTTTGGATAATGGATGGATGGAGGTTTGGATCCAGAAACCTGTATTTGATTTGAGCTTGAAATTCATACTATGCTTAAGAGGTCTATTGCAGTAATTTAAAAAAAAATGGTGGATGTACTCTTGTTTGTCTCTCAGCCTTTGGATTTTCCCTTTTTGATGAGAAACAGGGGGATAAGCTGAAAGATTGTAATAAGGAATGGTCCTGTGATATAATTACTTGATACCCAGCCTGGTAAATTCCATGCAGCAGCGGAATATCCCCCGCTGGTAGATTTGAAAAGGAGTTTTGTTTATTCAAAATCAGATTAACACGGTCCTAATTAGAACTACCTAGTTGTAATCAGCAGGCAAGAATGTTTTCAGTTTCGCCGGCAAGCCAGTGGCTTTTTTCTCTTGCGAGACTTGTAAATGAAGTGAACGAGCATCATTACCTGCTGCCTGTCTCTCTTTTTTTTTTTCTTGGACCAAACTCCAAAGGGGTATAAATACAGGCGTGCTGCGCTCTTCCCATTCTCTCTGACAGTGTTGCTTGTGTTGTTGTTGTTGTTGTTTTTCTCAGACAGCTGTTGCATGTCAAAATGTGTTCCTCTGCATGAGGTTGAGAGCTGTTGGTGTCATGTCGGTCCTTCTGGCGGTGTCCGGCTAATTTCTTGAGGGTGGCAAGTGAGAAGAGAGATCACTCCCCCATCAAAACTGACCTCAGGGTTGTCTGTAGCAACAGCCCGCCTGTCAGTCATCAAGGCGCCAGCCTATCAAAACTGGCCACTGGCTGAAGTTGCTTGGAGGAAGAGATGTGACACATTCACTTTTCAATGCTGCAGTTCTCTATGTATACGTGAGAACTGACACATCAAAGTTGTCGTGCGCTGTGACACTGGTTGAGTCGGATGCACATCTGAAGCTAACGTGTGCAGTTTTATGTCACCTATAATTTATCAATCAAGCCTTAGTGCTATAGAATCACAAATGTAAATGCATGCCAGGTTCCCGCCTGTCAAACATTTCTCTTTTAGTGCAGTTATGCTATTTGAGAAATAACAGAATAAAGAAAACTGGCACGTCTCTATTTCGATGCCTGTTTGTGATTGGTTTGACCTGGGTAAAACGACATGTTATCCAGATAGTCTGGTAGCTGAAAAAATATAATTAACTATCGCACTTTGAACTCCACTTGCAAAATCACAAGTGTTTGGGTCAAAATATTTACACAGTGTGAGGGCGTCCGGGTAGCGTAGCAGTCTATTCCGTTGCCTACCAACATGGGAATCCCGGTTCGAATCCCTGCGTTACCTCCGGCTTGGTCGGACGTCCCTACAGACACCATTGGCTGTGTCTGCGGGTGGGAAGCCAGATGTGGGTATGTGTCCTGGTCGCTGCACTAGCACCTCCTCTGGTCGGTTGGGGTGCCTCCCATGCGCTACGTCCCCCTGATGAAACTCCTCACTGTCAGGTGAAAAGAAGCGGCCGGCGACTCCACGTGTATTGGAGGAGGCATGTGGTAGTCTGCAGCCCTCCCCGGATCGGCAGAGGGGGTGGAGCAGCGACCGGGACGGCTCAAAAGAGTGGAGTAATTGGCTGGGTACAATTGCAGAGAAAAAGGGGGTGGGGGTATTTACACAGCATCAGCGTTTACATTTCAGCAGCTCGTCTGACTTCTCGTAGATTGTGTTGAACAGTGTAACAATGCTCAAGTGCCACAAAAGTTGTATCACAGTCTTTGGTGTTTTCAAATAGCTCAGCAGAGACATCAGTCCATTATCTCTTTTGTTTAGGGACAGTAAAGGTACACTGTGCAAGTTTGGCCCAGTTGCAGGGCTTGTTTGCTATGAGTGGTACATCCTCGGTGATTTCAATATGTATCACGAGGTTGCAACGGCATACAGAAACAAAGTGTTGATGCCAAAACGTCTATTTTTTGTCTACTGTCATATATCTACCTATTCAAAACTACTCAAGCCCGTTAGCGATGGCGTTTCAGTGTGCAAGAGCCCTTTCTGTGTGCAAGAAGACCAAGGGTGCGTTCATAAATCCATGGCTAAATAAGCCACGACTGAGGCAATTAGCCATAACCTCATCTTTAGCCATTTTCAACCACAGAAAAACCGTCTCTTCATCTTGACCGTCTAGTAACTAGACGAGGAGCTATTCCTCTGAACACTCTCTACTGGTCATCCCAGACCACTTGAAGCTGTGACAGCGAAACCACTTGACATTGAATCGCTGATGGGTGAAGTTTGTTCTGTGTAAGCTTGAGAACACTTAATTGATTGAAAATTGTGAAGTGTAGTTTTAAAGACATTGTAAATAGTTAAAATGTGCTTTACATTATAAATCTACATTTAAGTGGATTACTTTGACCTCTTAACCCCCAACGAGCCGTATTTGTGAGTCATCCTTGAAATCTAGACCAAGAATTGGAGCTTAACCATTGGTACAGCTGCTGTTTGGGAAGGCACTATATTTCATTCATTCATTCATTCTCCATACCAGCTAAATCTAATCCAGGGTCAAAGGGGCCACAGTCATCCCCTTACATCATTCCTCCCTATGGGCAATGTAGAGTCAATAATTCATCCTCGTGTGTGCCCTTGGATCATAAAAGGAAACTGGAATGAAAACGTGTAAAACATGTTAACTCCTCGCTGTTAACTTCTCGCTGTGAAGGACCTTGTCTCTGCATCTTCTCTCTGCTTTGACTGCAAAGCACTTTTATGAACTCTGCTTTAAAAGTGTTAAAAAAACAGTTTATCTACTTATTAAACTAGCTGACTATAACTAACAGAGCCATAAAGTTTTGCTTATTTCACTGTAACTTATGTATCAGTTGTTAGTGTTTTGCATTCTTTCACTACACCATTTATATACTCAGTACCTTGTTGTTGTAAATCTATTACCATTTGTCTGCTCTTTGCAATGTACAAAATTGTATAGAATTCAGCCCTCTGGAAGTGAATTTTGATTTATGGATTTACAGATATATTTAATTGAACATGACTGACTGCAATGCAGTTTTTTTGATGTCTATTGAGTATTGACTCTGTCTCTCTCTGTCTCCCTTCAAGAAAAACCAGGCTGTCCTGCTAATGGTCCATCGGCTGTGCTTCTAGCTGCCATCCCGCCAGGAGGTTCAAACTACAGCACCATGCAGCGCCTCACCCTGCTCCTGCATCTCCTGGGCCTCTCTCTTTCCTCTGCTGGTCAGTGCTCGCTTTATCCTGCTCACTGCAAAGATGCCAGTTTTCAAATTTTTTTTTTTTACCTGATTGGGATTTCTCCTGGCGGCACGGTGGCACAGGGGTTAGCGTGGTCGCCTCACAGCAAGAAGGTCCTGGGTTCGAGCCTCGGGGTAGTCCAACTTTGGGGGTTGTCCCGGGTCTTCCTCTGTGTGGAGTTTGCATGTTCTCCCCGTGTCTGTGTGGGTTTCCTCCAGGTGCTCCAGTTTCCTCCCACAGTCCAATGACATCTAGGTCAGGTGAATCGGTTGTACTAAATTGTCCCTAGGTGTGAATGTGTGTGTGTGTGTGTGTGTGTGTGTGTGTGTGTGTGTGTGTGTGTGTGTGGGCCCTGTGATGGACTAGCGACCTGTACAGGGTGTCTCCCCGCCTGCTGCCCAATGACTGCTGGGATACGCTCCAGCATCCCACGACCCTGGTTGGAGATAAGCACTTGGATGAATGAATGTGATTTCTCCGTTGTCCAGCGATGACACGAGCTGGACTACAAGTCAAAACAACCTGACGGGCAAATCCATATAGAAAGGGAGGGGACAACCAGCATGTTAGCAGACATCTGTAACTCTTTCAAACACCTTCAGCAGATATCAGTAGACATCGGTTGTTGTTGATTTTGCGACAATCACCACGCAGTTTACTGAGGACTGCGCGTGTGAGCCAAGTCTTGGGAAGGTTGGGGCGTAGGGTAACCAGATGCAAACGGTCAAAATGCTGGGCAAGTTGTACACTTTTGCGGGATGGATATATAATATGAACTCTTTATAGGTTACCAGCACTTAAAGGGATTATAACTTTGATATTATGCATATTGGGCTTTTCTGTCCCACCTGCAGTTACACTCTGGTCTGCTAGTCAGCACACAACACCTTATAGTATGATTGAATAACAGATTAGAAAATGAATTGCTATTGGCATGACATGATCAGCAGTAAATAATGAGGGCGTCTGGGTAGCATAGTGGTCTATTCCATTGCCTACCAACACGGGGATCACCGGTTTGAATCCCCGTGTTACCTTCGGCTTGGTCGGGCGTCTTTACAGACACAATTGGCCGTGTCTGCGGGTGGGAAGCCAGATGTGGGTGTGTGTCCTGGTCACTGCACTAGCGCCTCCTCTGGTCAGTCGGGGTGCCTGTTCGAGGGGGAGGGGGAACTTGGGGGGATAGCGTGATCCTCCTACGTGTTCGTGACTCCACATGTATCGGAGGAAGCATGTGGTAGTCTGCAGCCCTCCCCGGATCGGCAGAGGCGGTGGAGCAGTGACCGGGACAGCTCGGAGGAGTAGGGTAATTGGCCGGATACAATTGGGGAGAAAAAAGGTGGGGGGGGCAGTAAATAATGAGAGCGGTCTTGATATATAATTTAGATCCAACATGCAATGTAAAATAGAAAAACAAAAACAGTCAAGAACAGAATTAACAGGTTAGCTCAAGCACATTCATCCAAAATCCTGACCTGACGTCAGTATGTTAAGAGAGAATTTAGACGAGCAAGCAGGGAATGCCAGAGATTATCAATAAATAATGATAAATTTAAAAAAAGATCGTTAAACGTTTACATGGAGAAAAGCACACTTTGATTGTTTTGCTTCATAATACTGGATGTTGTCAGGACATGTGGGATGCAGGACAAAGGATCAAAATGCTGTGCAGAACAATGTAGAGCATCAAACAAACAAACAAATGAGAACAAACGAGCCTTGGCTAATTCCTCCTTTTTCAACCTTCTTGCAGCAACAGGTTTTATTTCTTTATATCTAATTCTTTTCTTTTTATGTGTGATTTTGCAGATCACCCAGCTGTGCTCAAGCACAGCAGACAGAAAACAGCAGGGCTGAAAATGACCTGTCTGAAAAAGAAACAATCCCTTCTGTGTTGGCTTTCCCTGGGCTGTCTGCTCTTTTTTTGATTTGTTTTCAACTGAGCCGAAAGGAATGGGTGTTTGGATGTGGGTTTTTCCTGGCTTCACGCCACATCCACTTCAAATTCTCACAAATGGCAGCGATAGGTTATTTTTTTTATTTTCCATGTGCATGACTCATCATTGTCCAGCTCTACCAAAGGCTATGACCAAACGACAATTGAATTTAATCATATTCAAAATAGACTACAGGTCACTCGCATATTGATATAGACACCAATCAGCCAAAACATTAAAACCACCTGCCTAATATTGTGTAGGTCCCCCCCCATATCGTCAAAACTGCCCTGACCCATTAAGGCATGGGCTCACCAAGACCTCTGGAGGTGTCCTCTGGTATCTTGAACCAAGACTTTAGCAGCAGATCCTTTAAGTCCTGTAAGTTGCTAGGTGGGGCCTCCATGGATTGGACTTGTTTTCCCAGAACAGCCCACAGATGCTCGATCAGATAGAGATTTTGGGAATTTGGAGACCAAGGCAACACCTTGAACTCTTTGTCATGTTCCTCAAACCATTCCTGAACAATTTTTGCAGTGTGGCAGGGCACATTATCCTGCTGGAAGAGGCCACTGCCATCAGGGAATACCATTGCCATGAAGGGGTGTACCTGGTCTACAACAATGTTTAGGTAGGAGGTACATATCAAAGTAACATCCACATGAATGCCAGGACCCAAGGTTTCCCAGCAGAACATTGCCCAGAGCGTCACACTGCCTCCGCTGGCTTACCTTCTTCCCATAGTGCATCCTGGTGCTATCTCTTCCCCAGAGAAAGAACGCACACGCACCTGGCTGGCCACTTGATGTAAAAGAAAACATGATTCATCAGACCAGGCCACCTTCTTCCATTGCTCCACGGTCTAGTTCTGATGCTCACGTGCCCATTTGTAGGTGCTTTCGGCGGTGGACAGGGGTTATCATGGCCACTCTGACTGGTCTGCAGCTACGCAGCCCCATACACAGCAAGCTGTGATGCACTGCGTGTTGTTCTGACACCTGTCTATCATAGCCAGCATCAACTTCTTCAGCAGTTTGAGCGACAGTAGCTCTTCTACGGGGTTGTAACAAGATAACCAATATTACTCACGTCTCCTGTCAGTGGTTTTAATGTTTTGGCTGATCGGTGTATTCAGACAAAAAGGCATGCAGTTAGACAAATACACACACACATACGTGTGTGTGTGTTTGTGTGCCACATCCAAGATGGGGTATGCAAATGAAGCCATGTCCACATTTACATTATGATGTACTGCGAAAACAATGAATGAGAAAATGAATGCATTCAAATCAAGAAACAAGTAAAAAGACTTGGAAAAATATGGCTGGAGGAAAGTTCAGTCTATATCTGATATAGACAAAAAAAAAAAAGTTTGAGGAGGGGAAGGGGGGGAAAAGTGGAAAAAGTGCCGGCAATTCCTTGGGGTGTAATTTGAATAGACAGATCAATGGCATAAGTATAGACAGTGCAGGCAGTGCGGTTGCCCTGAGGCCCGTGGGGTGGGGTTGGGGGGCCCTCCAACAGCGAGTTGGTTGGGGAACGGGCCCTTGCGATTGATTCAGATTGCCGCCACGGAAATACGCCTGTGTTCAAAAAAAAACTCAAGTTACATTAAAATCTTGCCGTTTGCTATATATAGCCGCTCGAAAAGATAAACCCATCTCCATCTTGGCTTTTTTGTTTTTGTGGGGGGGGGGGTAAAAAAAAAGTCTGTCTATAACAAAATTACCCGCTTATTCTACATAAACTATAAAACCTATAAAAAAACTATAAAATATCCAATTAAATGAACAATCTCTTATTTTCTTTGCTACTTTTGTCATATACAGATACGCAGTGATGATTTTTGTGTAATATGTATGTTGTCCAATGTCAAGTCTCTGTTTGATCATGTGACCAGACGAGCTGATATATAGGTCGTTTAGATGCAAAGTCTGAACGTAGCTGAGCACATCTACAAGCCGGGCGAGCAGTCATGCCTTTCAGACATAAATGCAGCAGTAAGAAAGACAAGAGAGAAAAGAGCAGGAAGAGAAGGTAGCTAGGCTCCCTAAATTAGATTGTTTTGGCTTTTTTATAAACAGTCGACGGACTGATTGACCATGTGTTTACGTTACCGCGTGTCAGAGCACTATCCATGGTCCTGATAGCTTTCTCTTTCACCTCTACTTTCCCCAATACAACTCATCCATCCATCCATTATCCAAACCACTTATCCTGCCATCAGTGTCGTGGGGATGCTGGAGCCTATCCCAGCAGTCACTGGGTGGCAGGCAGGGAGACACCCTGGACAGGCTGCCAGGCCATCACAGGGCCTGGCGGCCTGTGATACAACTCATTCGACTGTAAAATCCGACACATTGTTGGTAGCAGCCTCACCCAGTACCGTCCATGCAGTGTCTTTGTCCACGTCTGTGTCTAAGTTTGTCTTCGTTTGATGGCTGGGAGAGCTTGGTCTGCTGTGTCCTGTGGGCCCAGGGACCACGGCCCTTGCCAGAGCTACACCCAAGACGGAAACAGTGAGAGCGGTCTGACAGGACGCAGAAGCGGGGCAGGCTAAGCTAGCTGCTAGCCTATGCAGACCGGCAGTTCCAACAGTCATCCTGGCTGGTGTTCGTTCTCCTGGACACTGCTTTTTTTGTTTAGTTTAGATATATGTATTAGTTTGGATATGTGTGTTTTGTAGGTTTTGGATTGTGTTTTTGTCTTTGTGTTGCACTGCTGTGGGCTGGGGGAAACGATGTTTCGTTTCATTTCATGTGCGCAAGTGCATGAAATGAAATGACAAAAGTGTTTCTGATTCAGAAAATACATATACACACCTAATGGTGTGTGTGTGTGTGTGTGTGTGTGTGTGTGTGTGTGTGTGTGTGTGTGTACACACTACTAGGGCCCGTCATAATGGTGGACACTGAGGCCCATCATAACTATCTTATGCCACTTAGAGACTGAATGGATTCAAATATGAAGGAAACTGCACATAGTTTAACAGTCTGAAGTTGAGCTGAGACTGTAAGACAATGTTCCTGCTTTTCATCCCGTGAGAATCAGAGACAGTGTGACTGCCAGATAGTGAAGGTCTATGTAAAGGAACATGCTGACCCCAACCTCCTATGTTTACTCTGTTCCAGATGCATCCATGTATGGGGAGGTATCCGACTTCTGTGGAGGTAAGAGGGATTATCTTGGAGGCAGAATATGCTGGATTGTCGCCTCAATTTAGTCTAAAATCCTCTAGTGGCTTTTAAAGCTATGGTACTCTTAATCAGTTCATTTCCTGTTTGGGTTATTGCTGATTCCTGTGAGGGCAGGTTGGCTATTTGTCTCGATTAGGATTCCTTGCTCACCTTGTTGGACTCTACATGTTGTGATTTAATCTAAAACTAGCAGCATCAAACAGCAACGGCATTGCAATGATGTAAAACATGCAGACAGATTTAATTTTGGTCAACACTATCAGAGATTACACGATACTAAATACACAAGCGCATGTGTGCGCACACACACACCTGCCTCTATATCCAAATTGGCATTCTGTATCGTGGTCTTTAAAGCACCAGCAATTCACCCATGAGAGTCAGTCTTTCTGAAGTGAGGAAGTGTGAAGTGATGGAAATTGATGGAAGTGCAATTTGGAGCTTTCATCTGGTCCAGCTCTCCCTTTGTGTGGGATATGATAGCAGCACTTCTATGGATGCTCGACTTGATAACAGTGATAGATGGAATTTGACTGGCAGTGAGGGTTTAGGTTGGACTAATATGAAGGACTAATTTTTTCTTTTTAGATTTTTTCTCCCCAATTGCACTTGGCCAATTACCCCACTCTTCTGAGCCGTCCTGGTCGCTGCTCCCTCTGCCGATCCCGGGAGGGCTGCAGACTACCACATACCTCCTCCCATACATGTGGAGTCGCAGCTGCTTCTTTTCACCTGACAGTGAGGAGTTTCAACAGGGGGACATAGCACGTGGGAGGATCACGCTATTCCTCCCAGTTCCCCCTCCCCCCCCAAACAGGCGCCCCAACCGATCAGAGGAGGCGCTAGTGCGGCGACCAGGACCCATACCCACATCTGGCTTCCCATCCACAGATAAGGCCAATTGTGCTTGTAGGGACACCCGACTAAGCCGGAGGTAACACAGGGATTCGAACCGGGATCCCTGTGTTGGTAAGCAATGGAATAGACTGCCACGCTGCCCGGACGCCCCCGAAGGACTCTTTCTTGTGACCAAAATAAAGCATCACAGGTTTTTTTACAGGCAAGCTGGTGCTCACCAGGGCATTACATGTCCTGATGTAATGTCTTTCAGAAAGATACAAAACCTCTTTATCTGAATTTCACTCTGCATATCGACCTTAGCTAAAAGCCTAAAACAAAGATCCGGGGTCCAGAATAACTCAGACATGTTTTCATCATGGTCCTGGGTCTTTCTTCCTCGCCGCTGTGTTTTGGCCGGCCAGGTTTTGTCAAACACTGGCCTTGTGGGTGAGAGGAGAAGGTCACCTTGTGATTCATCGGAGTCCCTCAAGCGCAGTTAAAACTGAAAAAAAAAAAGTCTGGGTGAGGCCGATGACCTCTGACCTCTATCTTCATGATTCTGTCAAATCAAGGTTAGCACAGCATCTGGGTAGTCTTCATCACACTGTGTTTATGGCATTGTGGTGTAAACACAGCAGCTTTTTATGCTACTCAGCCGGCAGGGGCAAATCCAAAGACATTTTTTGTTCGTCCTCATTGGACTTAGTCAGAGGTCGTCAATTACAGGTCGTTAATTACGTAGTAATGTGAAGAAATTGCTAAAAAATAACAGTAAAGTAAAATCAGTAAAATCAATATAATGGCAAGTTGTAATAGTAGAATTATAGGGACGTGTTGGGTAATTATAGAGTGAAAATAAAGCAGAATAAAGAAATTGGGTGGGTAATTATAGGGTAATTAATTGATATAGTGAGTGGTATAGCCCACATACAGGGTAAGACAGGAGGGTCATTTCTTCACATTACTGCGATACTATTGCTCAGCAGTTTCTTCACATTACTTCATAATGAATGGACTGTAAATTGTAATGATTACCGAATCCGTTTTACATTAGAAGACATTTTGCAATTTCCCACGGCTCCGCTATCCGAACCAGATGGGAGCCGATTTCATTCTTGTATAATTTCCTGTTTTCATGTTTCAACATGTGCCTCAGAGTTGGAAGTCGGTTGCGACATCGACTGCACGGGATAAGGAGGAAAATACGGAGACTGTCTCCATTTATCTTCCACCTCCGCCCCCCCCCCCCCTCAAAAAAAAAACCCCGAACAAAAAGAAACGAGACGAAAAAGATTCAACAATTCACTCTCATCTGCATTTACTTACGTGGAAGGTGAGACGCCGTGCACCACCTTCTTTAATTCAAACAACTCCGATTCCGCCCGTTTTTTCCCTTCAGCTTTGCCACGAGGTCGGCTAAGGCGATACACAAAGAATGGAAAGTATGTCAAGTCCGAGTGGGCCTCGCTTACAGCACCGCCCACCTTCTCCCCCACCACAGACCCCCCGAGGGGTGATAAACACAATACTATCCGCCTGTCAGGGGTAGTTAGGAGACTGGCACTGACAGACCAATCCCTTTCTCATGGACTCGTAATGAAAAATCTGTCTGGAGGTCATGTTTCTATCCGCTGCCGCTATTCCTGGATCCCTCCGCCGTGCAGATAGATTAACCCCGATGGAGGCGGTTGCTAATCCAAGTCATCGTGCCGTTGCTGTTTACATGGGTCCTATGCTGGAAATTAGAACAATTACATCACGGTTTATTGGACTACGGCTGGGGTGGAGGGGGATTATCAGTGGGACGGAGGAGGATGTGCAATGTATTTTTTTCTGTGTGTCGAAGGAACCCTGAAATCCGCCGTTCTTCAAGTCCCCCAACCTCTGGCGACGACGCAGAAAGAGGAGGAGGATGTTTGCACGTCGTCCGTCTCCCGAGTCAAAACTCGTCTTTTGCGATTCATATTCTCTGTCGCCTATCGTCCTGGTGAAACTCAGCCACATATCAAACAAGGATGTTTGTGTACAAGTGGGCGCTGGTTTATGATGTGACGTGTAGCCTTCCCTGCGACCCATTTTCCAATAACCACAACCGACAGTATGTAAATGACGCGTCTTAACTCCAGTCACGTTTTGTTTGAATATTTTGGAGAAGGTGAGCGTGTGACACACTGCCACTACCAGCCCGGCTTCATTGCAAGTCTAGCCTGTTGTTATGCGGGGACAGGGTCAGGGAGCGAGGCGACTGCTTAGGTGGAGTGCCCTGTCATTGTTGTGTGCACCACCTGCATAAGAATTACACCGTTGTGCGCCCGTTATTCTCCGGGAAGGCTAATGCAACAAAGACAGATTATCGACAAGGGGCAAATTGGAGAAGAAACAGCTTGGTGTTGTGGTGTCTGCAGACGTGCTGTGACTCTGCATGCAGGGGGGCTTGTTTGTGAGGCCAGATAGAAGACTCTCTCTCTCTCTCTCACTCTGTCTCTTTCTCTCTCGCTCTCTTTCGTTCTAACTCTCGCTCTCTGTCTCTTTCACTCGCTCTCTCTCGCTGTCTCTCACTCTCTCTTGCTCTCTTGCTGTCTCTCTCACTCTATCCCTCACTCTCTTGCTCTCTCTCACTCTCTCTTGCTCTCTCACTCTTGCTCTCTCTCACTCTCTCACTCTCTCTTGCTCTCTTGCTGTCTCTCTCACTCTGTCCCTCACTCTTGCTCTCTGTCCCTCACTCTCTCTTGCTCTCTCTCACTCTTGCTCTCTCTCACTCTCTCGCTGTCTCACTCTCTCTTGCTCTTTTGCCGTCTCTCTCACTCTATCCCTCACTCTTGCTCTCTCTCACTCTCTCTTGCTCTCTCTCACTTTTTCTCTCTCTCACTCTCTCGCTGTCTCACTCTCTCTTGCTCTTTTGCTGTCTCTCTCACTCTATCCCTCACTCTTGGTTTCTCTCACTCTCTCTTGCTCTCTCTCACTCTTGCTCTATCTCACTCTATCCCTCACTCTCTTGCTCTCTCTCACTCTCTCGCTGTCTCACTCTCTCTTGCTCTCTCTCACTCTTTCTCTCTCTCACTCTCTCGCTGTCTCACTCTCTCTTGCTCTTTTGCTGTCTCTCTCACTCTATCCCTCACTCTTGCTCTCTCTCACTCTCTCTCGCTCTCTCTCACTCTTGCTCTATCTCACTCTATCCCTCACTCTCTTGCTCTCTCTCACTCTCTCGCTGTCTCACTCTCTCTTGCTCTTTTGCTGTCTCTCTCACTCTATCCCTCACTCTTGCTCTCTCTCACTCTCTCTTGCTCTCTCTCACTCTTGCTCTCTCTCACACTCACTCTCTCGCTGTCTCACTCTCTCTTGCTCTTTTGCTGTCTCTCTCACTCTATCCCTCACTCTTGCTCTCTCTCACTCTCTCTTGCTCTCTCTCACTCTTGCTCTATCTCACTCTATCCCTCACTCTCTTGCTCTCTCTCACTCTCTTGCTCTCTCTCACTCTTGCTCTCTCTCACTCTCTCTCAATCTCTTGCTCATTCTCACTCTCTTTCGCTCTCTCTCTCATTCTCACTCTCTCTTTCGCTCTCTCTCATTCTCACTCTCGCGCTCTGTCTCACTCTGTCTCTCGCTGTCTCTCTCACTCTCTTTTGCTCTCACTCGTTCTCTGTCTCTCACTCTCACTTGCTCTCTGTCTCTCTCTCTTGCTCTCGCTCTCACTCTCTGTCTCTTGCTCTCTCTCACTCTCTCTCACGCTCTCTGTCTCTCACTCTCGCTCGCTTTCTCTTTCTCTCTCTCTCGCTCTCTCTCTCTCATCTTGTTTCTTTTCTCTACCAAATCACAGCAGGTGTGTACTGGAGTGATTTGTGTTTTCCACAGCATATCTGCCCCCAGGACGCCTTAACGTGACCCGTGTTTGCCTCGATGGCTGCAGAAATCACACCGAATGCTGAAATCTTAACTGGTTTTACATTCAGAAACACTGCGTGTTATCAGTCCGCCACAACATGGATGACAGTGTTAGAGTACCGTGTCTGCAAGGGAAAATTCTCGGGTACCCAGAAAATTAAGATTACGTCAACACCGTGAACTGTGAGAGCTCAACGCCGTATCTCATTTCCTTTTATAATGTGCAGAATATAAATAAATAAGAGAGAAATGTTACCCTGAATTTCAATTACGGTTCCTGGTAATACCATGAAACCCTGGCGGTGCTTGCTGGGGAGGAAATAACGGCGTGTTTTGCTTTGAAATTCATCTCAGCGTCTTACAAACTCATAAAAAACCAGCGCTGTGGACTCGAGTCGTATGGCTTGGACCGGAGTCAACATTTTTTTAATGACTTTAGAGCTGACTTGACAAAACTGACTGGTTAGCACCAGTGACTTATGACTTGACTTGGACTTGAGCCTTTTGCCTTGAAAGACTAAAGCAACTCATCAGGTCTGTTTTCTTCAGCTGTCACATGTGGACTTTATACATCACATAAACAGATGCAGCTTAACATTTATCCTCTAGTCTCTGTAGTGGGATTCCTATTGATTCTTATGTACACTGATATACTTACAGTATATTATTGATTAATATTATACCGTGGCTATTTCATCTGATACAGTGCTTTTTTTAATTTACATCCTTTGTGTACCGAAAAGCTTTGACGGTATCGGTCATTTCCTTTCGAGCTAATAAAGGATTTTTTTTTTTTAGATTTTTTTTTCTCCCTTTTTCTCCCCAATCGTATCTGTCTGAACACCCCACTCTTCCGATCCGTCCCGGTCGCTGCTCCACCCCCTCTGCCGATCCGGGGAGGGCTGCAGACTACCACATGCCTCCTGCGATACATGTGGAGTCGCCAGCCGCTTCTTTTCACCTGACAGTGAGGAGTTTCACCAGGGGGACGTAGCATGTGGGAGGATCACGCCGTTCCCCCTCCCCCCCCCAAACAGGCGCCCCAACTGACCAGAGGAGGCACTAGTGCAGCGACCAGGACACATACCCACATGCGGCCTCCCACCCGTAGGCACGATCAATTATGTCTGTAGGGATGCCCGACCAGGCGGAGGTAACACGGGGATTCGAACCAGCGATCCCCATGTTGGTAGACAATGGAATAGATTGCTGTGCTACCTGGATGCCCCTAATAAAGGCTCCATCCATCCATTATCCAAACCACTTATCCTTACTCAGGGTCACGGGATGCTGGAGCCTATCCCAGCAGCCATTGGGCGGCAGGTGGGGAGACACCCTGGACAGGCTGCCAGGCCATCACAGGACAGACACACATTCACACACACATTCACACCTAGGGACAATTTAGTACGACTGATTCACCTGACCTACATGTCTTTGGACTGTGGGGGGAAACTGGAGCACCCGGAGGAAACTCACACAGGCACGGGGAGAACATGCAAACTCCACACAAAGGACGACCCAGGACGACCCCCAAGTTTGGACCACCCCGGGGCTGGAATCCAGGACCTTCTTGCTGTGAGGCGACCGCGCCAACCACTGCGTCACCATGTCGCCCCCTAATAAAGCATCTTGATATTGAATTGAACATTGTAAGAGCTGTAAAAGGTTTATGTTTTAAAAAGCCTGTGAAACTTGGAGGTGGATGAAACTAGTCACACAGTAGGAGGAGGCGTAGCCTAAGTTTGGATCGCGTGCTGTTCTTCCAAGGTCAGAAACGGGTGTAGGCGGCCCAAAACCCGGGTTTGTTTTCTCTCACCCCGCAGCAAATGCCATTCCTCAACACGGGGCCGTGCAAGACAAGCTCAGCCGGCCCAGTGCTTCTCTCCTCACGAAATGTCAACTGCACAGATGGACGTCATTTATCCCCCCCTGTGATGGCCTAACGGGGTTAAAGCCCATCTCTCGTGCTAACGCTGTCATAGCGGGTGTGGAGCCCTCTGGCTTCAGGCTGCTCCTGTAGCACTTCCTGTCTGAGCGGCTTTGCTCTGTTTCAGCCGCCATGTCGGACAAGAGCTTGTTGACAGCGGTCTTACCGGTGCAGGGCTGTTGGCGAGCTGAGCGTACGCCGGCGCACATCGACAGTCTCTCTCTGTGACTGTTGTGCCGCCTGTTCGATGTGTTAGAGGTATTTTCACATCCGCCTCTTAGCAGGAAACCAGTTGGGCTTTAGGGAAGCAGAGCCATTCAGAGCTATTTGTTCAGTTTAAAAAATGGTGGATCCTTTTTTTTTTTTTTGCTAAATAAGAAATTAACGCCAGGCTGATTAACAGCCACCATGTTTGGCTCAAGGGCTTTTCATTAATTATGACTACACGTGGTCGGTAGAGCCTCCAGGATAAATATGTTATCAGTCTCATTTGGGGGCTCACCAGTTGCTCATATAAATCAACATGTCACAGATGTGGCCGCCCAAACACACAGCCGGGTAAGAAGTGGATCACCTGAGTTGGGATTTTGCATAATTATGCAAGAATCGTCACAGTTTATGTCCGTATTTATTCACTGCCGGGCCGGCGATGCGCACAAAACACAAAGCTCAACGTTAAATGTGAAGTGCAGCCTTTGTTACAGCGCGGAGATTGTGCGGCAATTCAATTACGTAATAGAAAGCGCGGCTTGCAGGATCCAGGGGCTGTGGGGACCTTTGATGTTCTCGTGAATTATATGGTATCGCAACACGTTATAGCCTGAGCCAAAATTATACCTTACGCCGTGATGAATAATTGATGTGTCATTAGAGGATGATGCCAGGGGAAACAGCAGGCTCTAAGAATAGAAGATGGTGGTGTTTCAAATTCACATGAGAGTCCAACCTGCCCTGCTTCTTAAGCTGGATAGGCGTGTGTGCTTGATAATGACATCTGTGCAGCTTCTGTCCTGTCTGTCCATCTGGTGCTGGAGACAAGGTGTGCGTCTCTGCTGTGTGTGTGTGTGTGTGTGTGTGTGTGTGTGTGTGTGTGTGTGTGACTGCTTGCATATTTCTTTCCCTTTCTTTGTGCCCATGTTTCTCCCCCCCCGCCCCTTTTCCTTCCCAATGGTATCCGGCCAATCCCCCCCATTCTTCCGAGCCGTCCTGGTCGCTGCTCCACCCCCTCTGTCGATCCGGGGAAGGCTGCAGACTACCACATGCCTCCTCCCATACATGTGGAGTCACCAGCCGCTTCTTTTCACCTGACAGTGAGGAGCGTCGCCAGGGGGACGTAGCGGGTGGGAGGATCATGCTATTCCCCCCCCAGTTCCCCCTCCCCCCCCAAACACGTGCCCCGACCGACCAGAGGAGGCGCTAGTGCAGCAACCGGGACACATACCCACATCCGGCTGCCCACCCTACAGACACGGCCAATTGTGTCTGTAGGGAGGTCTGACCAAGCCGGTGCTTGCATATGTTTTCTTTTCCATCTCTATTTGTGTCTGTATATGTGAATATGTTTGTAAATGTGTGTGTGTGTGTGTGTGTGTGTGTGTGTGTGTGTGTGTTTCTGAGGGGAGGGATCGCTGCCTGTCCGTTGACTGCTGGATGAATGATTACTCGCCCCCTGAACAGAGTAACTGCAGCTACAGCTGACTGGAGCGAAAAGGCAAAACGGAGGACTGATGGAGGAGAGAGAGAGAGAGAGAGAGAGAGAGAGAGAGAGAGAGAGAGAGACGGGGGGGTGGGGTGGGTGAGGACGGATGGGAAGCAGAATAAGTTGCGAAAGCAAAAGGAATGTGTTTGAAATAAAAAAGGAATAAGAAATACGAGACAAGCTCAGGGAGCCAACAGGAAGTTACTGGCAGGAAGTGTGTGAGAGAATTCAGAAATACTATAAAAGCCATGTCATCCGTAAGAGACGGGGGGGGGGGGGGGTCCAGGTCCAGATTGGAGGAGAGTATCAAAGCTGAACAGAGAAAAGGAAGAGATGGGTGTAAAGTATAGACAGACGCAAAGCAGGGTGACGGGTAAACGGGAGAAAGGGCATCAAGAACAGAGGGAGCCAGGAAAGAGAGGGGGCGCCCCGGTGGCTCACCTGGTAGAGCGCGTACCACATAAGGCTGAGTCCTTACCGCAACGGCCTGGGTTCGAGTCCGGCCCAGGCCCCTTTGCTGCATGTCCTCCCCTGCCTTTCTGGTCTCTCTCTACTGTCACTATCCAATAAAGGCAGAAAAAGGAAAGAGGGCGAGAGAGAAAAAATGAGAGAGGGAAAGAGAAAACAGGGGAGAGAGAGTTGGGTCTCTGTGTCTCTGGGCCATGAGCCCATTGGCCTGTTTTTCACCCCCCATCTACCATCTGTCACGTCCTACTGTACAGGGAGGACAGGAACACCACTAGCATCCATCTCACAGGGTTAACATCCAGTACCATTCCTTTACTATACCCCCGCACACACACACACTTTCTTGCTTGCTTGCTTGCTGGTTGTCCATCGTGCCCGATGATGACCATCTTCTTCTATTTGTGGGTCCTTCGAGGACTCAGATAGCAGAAGATACCTGCACAGAGATGGTTTTTAAAGTGGCATGGGGGGGTGCGCTTCTCCCAACGCCACATGACTTGATTGTAGAGGAGATGGATCCGATGGCAAGGGGGACCCCTAGACGACCGGCACCTCCACACAACTGCAGGGGGCTGCCGGAAATCCAGTTTTTCGGAAACCGCCTCGAAGCGTGCCGCCACAGCTTGCTTTTCTGTTGGGGTGAGCTCCCTTAGCCTTATGTCTTCCCAGACTCACCCACAAGGCAGCGG
Source organism: Lampris incognitus (assembly GCF_029633865.1). Classification (NCBI taxonomy): domain Eukaryota; kingdom Metazoa; phylum Chordata; class Actinopteri; order Lampriformes; family Lampridae; genus Lampris; species Lampris incognitus. The sequence goes on along the minus strand of NC_079216.1, from coordinate 8,704,087 downwards.
GGCAGTGGTTGATAGGTGCCAGGGCGTGTCCACCAGGGTGGGCCTGCACACCATATCTCTGGGGCCCACTGCTGCTCCGAGATCCCCTGCCAGGTTAGCCTGGGGCCGCAAGACCCCAGTTACCACGTGTGGCCACGGGGAGGCCTGGCAGGAGTCTTGGTGAAGGAGAGGCTATGTACTGGCAAGGGAAGGCTAACACGCTAGCATGCTTCCCTATTCGCCACAAAGGCTAGCCAGCGGCAGCAAGCTAAGGGCAGGAAGGACACAAGCGGGTTGGAAGAACACATGCACCTTCCCTCCAACTACACACTGCTGCACTAGACGCATCACAACACCCTGTGTGTATGTACACAAACACACACACATACACACACGGCACCGTTCCTATGTGGAAACAATAGAAGAGATGGATAATACTTCCCTCTTCTCTTCTTACCTTCCTCTTCTGTTTCTCTAATCTATATCTGTTCTTTTTCTCCTCTTCCCTTGTTCCCAGAACAAGCCACCACATACACACAAACACACACACATGCACACACACACATGCGTTCCATATTAAAGGGATAGAAAATGCAAGGTACATACAGGATTGGGTTGAGTACAGCTAGCTAGCGAGCCAGACATGCTAGAAGTTTCTCCGTGTCCTGTATATTCAGTCTCTTAAAGGGGATTTTTTGTGGCAAATTGTGCCTTGTTAGCGAGGGTAGCAAGGAGAACCAGGAAGTGTACTTTCAGATATAACGAACTGTGCGTGTCATCACTGAAAACGCGCTTGTGTTCCTCCTGTGTCGTCGTGAACTCGGCGTGTGTCGTTCATCCCGGTGCGGGCGAGCGGGAAGACGGGAGGTGGGATCAGAGGCAGCAGAAACCAGGGCACAGCGGGCTTCGGTGATGAAACGGGACAACATCACAAACTTGCGTCGACGTGCAGACACTTTTTTTTAACTGTGCCACAACCACCTGATGTTAGCTACCCAGGCACTGCACCTAGCTCCGCCCGTGTTCACCGCAAGAACTGAAGATTTTTTTCTTTTTTTAATTCAGATGGATCTTCTGGGCAGTGTCGGCCTTTATTATGACAGGATAGGTTTGGAGAGGGAGACGGGGGAGGACGTGGGGTAAAGGATGCCCCTATAGCTGGTGTCAGTTCCTGTTCAGAAACATCAAGTAGTTGGAAAGCATATCAGGAATAATATCAGAAATATGGGAGATAATGAGCATCCAGGCTCCTGAGTATCTGTCTCCAGCTGTGTGTTGCTTCTTTGTGTTACGGTGTACCTTACTGTCGCTATAAGTATATGATATACTAGAAGAACCCCGCTACAATGTAGCGGTTTGGTGATCCACCCGTCTAAATCTCCCTCCTCTTCATCCTGCCAGCTAACCGCCTTCCCCCTGCCCCTAAACCCCACCCCCACTCCAACTCCCTCCCCCCAAATGCTCAGAATCATCTGAAATGCCGAGAAAAGTGTTTTTTTAGCCATTTTTAGAAAATGCATATTTTGCATAATTATTATAATTATTTTTAATTTTCTGCTATTTTTCTGGTCCTCTCTGGAACAATACCTACCACCTCCAAAAAAATTAGGATCATAAGTGCATTTTTGCAAAAATGCATATTTTGCTAATGCCAAAACATCTTAAGTCCGTTTTTTTATATAGGTGAAAAAATCAAAGATGCTCAGAATCATCTTAAATGCCGAGAAAAGTGGTTTTTTGCCATTTTTAGAAAAATGCATATTTTGCATATTTATGCATAATTATGCATAATTTTAATTTTCTGGGATTTTCCCGTACTCTCTGGAACAATACCTACCACCTCCAAAAAGAATTAGGATCATAAGTGCTTTAGTTTTCGATCCCGCTATCTACACTAACTAACACACACACTAACACCACACACACACACATTACGAAAATATATGAGTAGACTACCTTATGGATTCATTTACGGCCAGAACCTTCTTCATCCCATACTGTTTTATTTAACACCTTGTTTCAGTGGTAATGGTCGGAGATGAGAGTATTGCCGTCTGAGCAGGCAGGATATGGTGAAAACAAGCCTCTGTTGTTGTGAGGTTTTGTTTAACGGTGGCAGACTGCATGTCAGACATGTACGTCAAGTTGACTTTTTGGTTTGTAAATCCTAGATGCCGCGGCGCACCTTAGTGGGAAGGACTGGATGGAAGTAGGATATTGCCGTCTTAGAGAGCAAGCTTCACTCCCCATCCAGGCATCAGCTGCACTGTTTGAGCTCAGAGTCAGAGGGATTACACACACACACACACACACACACACACACACACACACACACACACACACACACACACACACACACACACACACACACACACATATTCATACAAAGAGTGAAGCGCAACACACACATACACACACAGACGTATTCACACACATTCATACAGAGACAAAAAAAACACATTCATACAAAAAATGAGACAAACACAACACACACACGTGCACACACATACACATATACAACACACACACATTCATACAGAGTGAGACAAACAACATACACACACACGCATTCATACAGAGTGAAGCACAACACACACATGCACACACACATACACACATAGACACACAAACATATTCATACAAAGAGTGAAACAACACACACACACACATATATATGTATATATATATATATATATACATACACACACACAACACACAAATATGCACACACAGACTCGTGAACACACTACATTTTCACACGTGCACATGAAGTTGCGTGCTCCCATGCACCGTGCAGGAAAACACCTACACACACTGGATGTGAGTGACCACTCGGCGCTGGGGGACGTTTGTCCTCATTGCTTATTCACAGCCCCGTGTGTATGTCTCACAGCCCCGTGTGTATGTGTGGTTCATGAAACCGCTTGTGATGGCTGTCACTTTTATTGATGGTCTTCATGACTAGTGGGGCTAACTGCGTGTGCGTGGTGATGGTGTCAAAATCAGATCCGCCCAAATGAAGCATCTTCATCAGGGAGCAGCGTCTCCCCAGCTTGGCCCCCCAACACTTCCACACAGCTTTAAGAAGGACACATCCACATTTGAGAGGAGCTTGGGATTATGCTAAGTAAAGTTAAGCATCCACAATTCAGGATTTGTATTAGATCCGATGCCATAAAAGGGGGCATATTAGGGCAGTTTGGCACCTGAGCCAGCCCGGCGCTGTTATGATGAGCATGATGTCGTGATTAGCTTCGGAATAAAATGTGGGTTTGCATGGATCCATGTACTGGATTAGTTACCGTTCAATCCCGTTTTATTTGGAACCAAGTACAAAGCATTAGGAGTGTGTGTGTGTTTGTGTGTGTTTGCTTACATGCATGTGCAAATCTGTATTTGCATGTCTTCTTTAAAAAAGGTAGTGTGGCTGGCATGGCGGTCTATTCCGTTGTCTACCAACACAGGGCTCGCCGGTTCGAGTCCCCGTGTTACCTCCAGCTGGGTCGGGCATCCCTACAGATACAGTTGGCCGTGTCTGCGGGTAGGAAGCCGGATGTGGGTATGTGTCCTGGTCGCTGCACTAGCGCCTCCTCTGGTCGGTTGGGGCGTCTGTGCGGGAGGGAGGGGGAACTGGGGGGAATAGCGTGATGCACCCACGTGCTGCGTCCCCCTGGTGAAACTCCTCACTGTCAGGTGAAAAGAAGCGGCTGGCGACTCCACATGTACTGGAGGAGGTATGTGGTAGTGTGCAGCCCTCCGGATCGGCAGAGGGGGTGGAGCAGCGACCGGGACGGCTCGGAAGAGTGGGGTAATTGGCCAGATACAGTTGGGGAGAAAAGGGGCGGGGATTTCCCCCCCCTAAAAAAAGGTATGTGTGAAAAACAATCAATCAAAGCCCTCTCTTAACACACAGAGACGTTCCCACAGTTCAGCCGGTGTGATTCTCGTCTGTCTCGCCCCGTGTCGCACATCTGATCCCAGCTGTCTCGTGTCCAACTGAACTGACCCAGAACTGCCAGATGGAGGCTGTGTATTCTGATGCGTCAATGATGTGCTGTTTATGTGTGTTTTTTTTTTTTTTTTTTACCAAATTATTTACATTTTGTCTTGTCTGCTGCCAGCAGATGACGCCACAGGTTACGGGCCCGTGTTCGAGGAGCAGCCGGTGGACACCATCTACCCCGAGGAGTCGCCCGAGGCGAAAATCATCATGATCTGTCGGGCCAGAGCCAACCCACCTGCCACATACAAGTAACATATGTTCCCCGTTACCCCCAGCCTCATTAGCCGCAGCTTTGTGCACCGTGTGTGTGTGTATGTTTGTGCGACCTGTCACGGTCTATATTCAGTTCACTTGATCCCACCCGGCACCACCTCTGCCGGGCCACGTCAGAAAGGAAAAACGTTCAGTTTGACCTTGAGTGGCCCCTCAAGATTATGTACCCCATTCTGTGTGTGTGTATGTATGCTGGTTTGTGTGACTGTGCGTGCAGGCACAGTCGGCTTGTGTGTGCTTTTGTTTTTTCACATGATGATTTCCCAACAATGCTAAGTGATTAGACCAAACAGTCCTTCAGCGCACCAAACAAATCCATTTTGTGTTCTCATCCGAGGCAAAATGAGACTTGCGAAATGGGACTTTTAGATCAAGATTCAATTATCTAACACCATGTCGACTTTACATTTGATCTGGGATTTGTTGCGGTGTGCTCAAAGCTTACAACAGTAAACATATAACCACACAATACACACAAGGAGTGTCCACAAAAACATACTGTTACAATTATACTGCAGTTAATGCGACCTCGTGTCGCATGCCCTGAAAGTGACATTCAGGTGCTTCAGGAGACCATACTTGAGTGAAGCATCAGTGAAGCATTCAGGGTGCAGATTGCTGCAGGGTAAGTGCTGTTGTGGAAGCGAGATGTTCTGGTCTCTCCGCGGAGTCGTTTACCCGAGGGGAGATGCTTGAATAGGGGGTTGGCCGGGCGGGAGGAGTCCTTCACCATATTAAAACCTTTATGCTGAATGCGGATGTGGTATAATTCAGAAATGGTGGGGAGTTCACAGCCAATTATTTTTTGAACCCCCCCCCCTTTTTTTTTTTCCACCCCAGTTGCACTTTTGGCCAATTACTCTTTTTTTTCGAGCCATACCGGTCGCTGCTCCACCCCCTCTGCCGATCCGGGAAGGGCTGCAGACTGCCACATGCCTCCTCCCATACATGTGGAGTCGCCAGCTGCTTCTTTTCACCTGACAGTGAGGAGTTTTGCCAGGGGGACGTAGCGCGTGGGAGGATCACGTGTTTCCCCCCAGTTCCCCCCTCCCCCCTGAACAGGTGCTCCGACTGACCAGAGGAGGCGCTAGTTCAGCGACCAGGGCACATATCCACATCTGGCTTCCCACCCGCAGACACAGCCAATTGTGTCTGTAGGGACACCCGACCAAGCCAGAGGTAACATGAGGATTCAAACCGGCGATCCCACAGCCAATTATTTTTGATGCTGTTGGCCAGTTGCTTTGTTTTTACAACCTGTTGAATATAATAGGTTCAGACATGTGGTGCGGCCATTATATGTTTACAACTTCCTGTTTGTTGTTTTGTACGTGAGGCTAACAGTCATGGTGAAGTTGTACCATCGTCCCTCTCTTACAAACCTCTCTTTCCTCTCAGTACTGGACCTGGCCGAGCCTGTAAACTTATGGCCCAGATAAGAAATTATGTTCATCCCTTTTAGTATTTCTGTTTTCATCTGTAAACAAGACCAGGCGTTGCCAAGTAACAGCTGGACAAAAGTGAGAGCAAATTGGTAGTGGACAATAATGAGGATGTGTGTTATGGTTGAGAGTAAGCTACCTTAATGGGACTGCTGGCAAAGTAAACCAGTAGTCCAGTGGATGTAATAACAGTACCAGCTGTACTGAGCCGAAAAGAAAGACAAAGCTATGTGTTGTTGAATTGAGGCATTTAAGTACAACAGGGACTGCAGTGACAGAGGCGTTCCATCGGCCTCTTATTTAACTTTGTGAGGTTTTTTGAGCAGTGTCCTTTCTATGGACTCTGTTGGTGGCTGCAGTTGTCAGGCTCGTTCGTAACCAAGCTGTGTGTGAACTCCATTGTGTTAAGCACAAAAATGACGACTGGCGTCCGGGTAGCGTAGCGGTCTATTCCGTTGCCTACCAACACGGGGATCACCGGTTCGAATCCCCGTGTTACCTCCTGCTTGGTCGGGCGTCCCTACAGACACAATTGGCCGTGTCTGCAGGTGGGAAGCCTGATGTGGATATGCGTCCCGGTCGCTGCACTAGCGCCTCCTCTGGTCGTTCGGGGCGCCTGTTCGGGGGGAAGGGAGAACAGGGGGGAATAGCGTGATCCTCTCATGCACGACATCTCCCTGGTGAAACTCCTCACCGTCAGGTGAAAGGAAGCGGCTGGCGACTCCACATGTATCGGAGGAGGCATGTGGTAGTCTGCAGCCCTCCGCGGATCGGCAGAGGGGGTGGAGCAGCGACCGGGAAGGCTCGAAAGGTGGGGGTAGTTGGCCGGATACAACTGGGGAGAAAAAGGGGGGCGGGGGAAACAATCAAGAAAAAAAAGTTGGCTCACACCTGTGCACTGCAATGTCACGCATACATGCAGTGAACAAGGGCCCCATATGGAAACAATGAGATGCTTTGGAAAAGTCAAGCATGTATTCTCTGGCAGCGGATGGGACCATTTGGCAGGGGGGGGGACACTAATGGAGAAGCAGGACCTGATGGTTCATCTTAAAAAGACATTATATATATAAAAAAGATGTATAAACATTTAATACTGCCGTGTTAACACATGGTGTATGAGGACATCAACGGAGGAAAGAGTTGTTAATGTACAGAGATGCTGACATTAAGTTATGCTAATCTTGGTATTGCGAGTGACTTTTAACCTTTATTTTTATTGCAGCTTCAAAACCCACCAGAATCCGCCTCAACAGGTAAACAGTGTGTAACTGCAGGATAATCAAAAGCAGCTGCAAAGTACAAAGCAGTCGAATAATAATGTTGAGCAAAGTTAGAGCCCGTCTTCTCACATCTCTGTTCATCTTTCCATTGTGGCATGAAAACGATGACACACACTTCAGAAGTCAGTTGTTGAAAATGAAGCCCCCTGCATTGACTCATTAAATTTGTCAGCAGATGGTGGGTCTTCCCCCCCCAAGCTAACGATACATGAAATGTCAAAGTATGACACGCGCGCGAAGCCCAACAGAAAACACGGTGTCAGCACAGCGGACCAGCCCGCTGGCGGGGCTCCATCTCATTTTAAAACTGCATTTTTTTAAAGGATCCATTTCAATTTAGATGTAAATATATGGTGGTGTCGGTGAGTCCCAGAATTCAATGTCAGGGATGACGGAGGTTCTTTTGGACCCACAGTATCGTCCTTTCAGATCACAGACTTGTTATTGATTCTGCTTTTAGATCGCCCCCCCTGCAGTAGTCTGAGAATATTGATAAGCTGAAATATTGCACTTTAGGGCATCCGGGTAGCGTGGCGGTCTATTCCATTGCCTACCAACACAGGGATCACCAGTTCGAATCCCTGTGTTACATCCGGCTTGGTCGGGCGTCCCTACAGACACAATTGGCCGTGTCTGCGGGGGGGAAGCCGGATGTGGGTATGTGTCCTGGTCGCTGCACTAGCGCCTCCTCTGGCCAGTCGGGGCTCCTGTTCGGGAGGAGGGGGAACTGTGGGTAATAGCGTGGTCCTCTCATGCGCTATGTCCCCCTGGTGAAACTCCTCACTGTCAGTTGAAAAGAAGCAGCTGGCGACTCCACATGTATCAGAGGAGGCATGTGGTAGTCTGCAGCCCTCCCCGGATCGGCAGAGGGGGTGGAGCAGCGACCGGGACAGCTCGGAAGAGTGGGGTAATTGGCTGGATACAATTGGGAAGAAAAAAAGGGGGGGGAAAAATCCACACAAAAAAAAAGAAATCACAAAAATTCATCCTTTCACTATGCTGCGATATTCTGACTGCGATGTTCTGTCTCCACAGGTGGAGGTTGGATGGAGAGGACATCGACTTGGATGCTGATAGCCACTACAGTTTAGTTGGAGGCAACCTGTTCATTGGCAACCCTATTAAGAACCAGCACGAGGGAAAGTACTCCTGTGTGGCCACCAATCCCTTCGGCACCATCATCAGCCGAGTGGCCTCCGTCCAGTTTGGCTGTGAGTGGCTAATCTGAGTTTTAAACTCACAATCCTAAAGATTCACTTGCAAACAAATGTGAAGGTGCTGACGTTACCTCCCTGATGACTCGTGTTACTGTTTTATATGGTATGGATCACCGGGATTTGGTGTGTACAAACATGGCTGCAATTACCACAAATCAACGTTGCTGTCATTGAAATATATATATAAAAAAATCATCTAGAGATTTTGTAACTTTAACTGAGAACTGCCCTGAAGCAGATCTTCATGCCCAGTACTGTGAGTGAAAAGGAGCAAAGGCAAATGATGAGTGATGTGGAAAGAGCAGAGTCGGTAGACAATCCTCATCAAGCCTCGGTAAAGAGGCTTGAGTAGAATTCAATGAAAAATGACAGTTAAAACCACAAGAGGTCCTTATTTTATTTGATGACTTGATGTAGTTTTATGGAAATTTGTGGCAGGAGACGCTCAAATACCGCACGCATGGTTTGGTTTGTAGGTTTATTGATAGCCTAGTGGGTTTGGTACTGCGGAGTGAGTAAATAAAGGTGTAGTTAGTGCAGACGGGGTGGGATGACGATGTTGATGCCCATCCATCCATCAAGCCGCTTATCCGAAGTCGGGTCGCAGGATGCTGGAGCCTATCCCAGCAGTCATTGGGCAGCAGGCAGGGAGACACCCTGGACAGGCCACCAGGCCATCACAGGGCCCACACATTCACACCTAGGGACAATTTAGTATGGCCGATTCACCTGACCTACATGTCTTTGGACTGTGGGAGGAAACCGGAGCCCTCAGAGGAAACCCACACAGACACGGGGAGAACATGCAAACTCCACACAGAGGATGACCCGGGATGACCCCCAAGGTTAGACTACCCCGGGGCTCGAACCCAGGGCCTTGTTGCTGTGAGGCGACCGCACTAACCACTGCACCACTGTGCCACCTCGTACCATATCATATCTCAAAGGAATATGACTTGGTGTTATGCTCAAAATGAAAAACCTGATTATTTTACATTTACAATTTCTCCAATTTTATCCAAAGTGAGTTACGGAGAGACTCAGTAAATAGTCACATCAGCCTATTGCTGAAGACTAACTGTACCATAGACGTGAGTTCATGTCGTGTTGAGTGAAATGCAAGTGTAAGGACATACAGAGAACAAAGACAGACCTGGAAAATGTAAGTCTTTAGGGTGTTTCTTGAATGAAGAAAGCAAATCTGCAGCCTTGATTGAAGACAAGTGTTCATTCCACCATTTTGGAGCAAAGAGGGAGAAAACTTAAACATTGCGTTACAAAATTGAAGAGTATTGATGTCAGTGGAAGAGAATGGAACTCAAATATTGATCTGCTGAAATCTCTCTCAAACAGTTTACCTCTGTCTCTTTCTCAGACCTGGACTTCTTCTCTTCAGAGGAGAGAGAGGCGGTGTATGTGAAGGAAGGACAGGGGGCAGTTCTGCTCTGCGCCCCCCCGCCACACTACCCTGGTAAGTGTTAACTTAAAGTGCTCATGCCAAGGTGTTGCTACTGCTGCACATACTGGTATACCGGCTTTGCCGTGTGGGATTAACATATGTCTAATCGATAAGGTTGTACTGACCTGCCCCGTGTTAAGGGGGTTGTGGATCACACTTTGTTTGGACGAAAAACCAATGAAATTGTGCCCTCTTCTGGTCAGGGTTTGAACTGTCGTAAGTCACTTAGTTTGGCACATCAGTTTCTATGGTTTTCTCATTTAGCAATACATTGATTCCTCGATGACTTTTCATGTTTCTATCCCAAACTAACCTTTTATCAGAAAAGGTTATTCTCCTTAATACCCCACTGTACTGTTTTCCTTCATAATTCTGTCATGTAGGTGCTCTTGTGTTCCTCCGCATGTGTTTACCTATGTTTAAGTGGCCCCATCTCTATGTATTTTGTGTTATCTGTTTTGTGTACTGAGATAATGATTAAGCAAACCATTGTTAAATGACAACAGACATGGTGTCTGCAAATCCACTGAAAATTAACAAAAGAAAAATCTGAAACCATGGTTACCCTTCTCTCTTCTGTGGCTCGAATTGCCTCATCAAACCAATCTGTTTACCTCGGTGACATTCCTCCCAACCAGTCCAAAAGGATTGTTTGGTTTCAATTCAAAAAGGTCAATAGATGCTTGAGTCTTACATCTGCCTCAGCACCAAACAAAGTATTGTGCTATTTTCACAAAGCGAGTATTCACATCATTCAGAAATGAGCCAGCTTCTCGGCTGGCCCTGTTTGGCTCTCGCCCATGTTGTTTCTCCTGCGTCTGTGGTCTTGATTGACAGGTTGCGTGTTTGTTGTTTGTCTTTTCTCTTCCTTCACAGCTGAGCTGTCATTCAGATGGATGCTGAATGAGTTTCCTTCCTTCGTCCAGTTGGACAATCGGCGCTTCGTCTCACAGACGACAGGGAACCTCTACATTTCCAAGGTGGACCGCTCAGATAGTGGCAACTACTCCTGTTTTGTCTCCAGCCCATCCATCTCCAAGAGCGTCTTCTCCAAGATCATCCCCCTCGTGCCGCTGGTTGAACGTTAGTATCTCACTTCCTGTTCCCTGGTTCGACCAAAGTTTGGAGTTTGTTCCAAAAGTGAAAGCACTTGGTTCTTTCTTTAATTTGAAAGACAATAAAGTTAATGACCTTCAATATTAAATCATATTAGAGTAGAGGGGGGAATTGAGTTGTCTCAATGCGATAATGGCCACAATAAAACTGCACTTAATAGCATTTAATATTTTGCAAAGCACCGCAGTTAATGTTATGTTGCCCACTGCAAAACTCAGAGTAAGAGTCATGTCCTGTTTTGTTTGTTTGTGTCAGTGATAAGTTTTATTGATATTCCTTGTTAAAAGCAATGATAAAATCCAAGATCTTTCAGGCTTTTAAGCACATGCATATTTATACAGCAATTGTATATTTATACAGTTTTATAAATAGAATTCACTAGCACTAATTATTATGGATATTTTACAGTGTAGTATTGTCACTGGTCACATCAGAATATGAACTAAAAGGTGACGCGTTAATTAATTTTGATGAAAGTATTTTACTTAATTATTTAGTTGGTGTCTCAGCCACTGAGGATGCACAAGCCAGTGCATCCTTAGTGCCGGTCCCAAGCCCGGACAAATGGGGAGGGTTGCGTCAGGAAGGGCATCCGGTGTAAAATCTTTGCCAAATCAAATATGCGGATCATAAATAAGACTTACATACCGGATCGGTCGAGGCCCGGGTTACCAACGACCGCCACCGGTACTATTAACCAGCAGGGTGTCGGTGGAAACTATGCTACTGTTGGGCGAAGGAGAAGGAGAGGAGGAAAGCATGTCCAGAGGCAGCTAGAGAGGAGGAAGGGTAGGCATGTGGAGGTGAGAGTTGGAACTTTGAATGTTGGCACTATGACTGGTAAAGGGAGAGAGCTGGCTGACATGATGGAAAGAAGAAAGGTAGGCATACTGTGTGTGCAAGAGACCAGGTGGAAGGGGAGTAAGGCCAGGAGTATCGGAGGTGGGTTCAAACTCTTCTACCATGGTGTGAATGGGAGGAGAAATGGGGTAGGGGTAATTCTGAAGGAAGAGTATGTCAAGGGCGTGCTGGAGGTGAAGAGAGTGTCAGACAGAGTGATGAGTATGAAGCTGGAAATTGAAGGTTTATTGCTGAATGTTATCAGCGCATATGCCCCGCAAGTTGGGTGTGAGATGGATGAAAAAGAAAAATTCTGGAATGAGTTGGACGACATGGTGGAGAGGGTACCCAAGGAGGAGAGAGTGGTGATTGGAGCGGACTTCAATGGACATGTTGGTGAAGGGAACAGAGGTGATGAGGAGGTGATGGGAAAGTATGGAGTCAAGAAGAGAAATGTGGAAGGACAGATGGTGGTCGATTTTGCGAAAAGGATGGAAATGGCTGTGGTGAATACATATTTCAAGAAGAGGGAGGAACACAGGGTGACGTACAAGAGTGGAGGAAAGTGCACACAGGTGGACTATATCTTATGTAGAAGGCACCATCTAAAAGGGATTGGAGACTGCAAGGTGGTGACAGGGGAGAGCGTAGCCAGGCAGCATCGGATGGTGGTCTGTAGGATGACTTTGGAGACCAAGAAGAGGAAGCGAGTGAAGACACAGCCGAAGATTAAATGGTGGAAGTTGAAGAAGGAAGACTGTTGTGTGGAGTTCAGGCAGGAGTTAAGACAGGCACTGGGTGGTAGTGAAGAGTTGCCAGATGGCTGGAAAACCACTGCAGAAATAGTGAGGGAGACAGCTAGGAAGGTACTTGGTATGTCATCAGGACAGAGGAAGGAAGACAAGGAGACTTGGTGGTGGAATGAGGAAGTACAGCAAATTATACAGAGGAAAAGGTTGGCAAAGAAGAAGTGGGATAGTCAGAGAGATGAAGAAAGTAGACAGGAGTACAAGGAGATGCAGCGTAAAGCAAAGAGAGAGGTGGCAAAGGCAAAGGAAAAGGCGTATGGTGAGTTGTATGACAGGTTAGACACTAAGGAAGGAGAAAAGGACTTGTACCGATTGGCTAGACAGAGGGACCAAGCTGCAAAGGATGTGCAGCAAGTTAGGGCGATCAAGGATAGAGATGGAAATGTGCTGACAAGCGAGGAGAGTGTGCTAAGAAGGTGGAAGGAATACTTTGAGGGGCTGATGAATGAAGAAAATGAGAGAGAGAGAAGGTTGGATGATGTAGGGATAGTGAATCAGGAAGTTCAGCGGATTAGCAAGGAGGAAGTGAGGGCAGCTATGAAGAGGATGAAGAATGGAAAGGCAGTTGGTCCTGATGACATACCTGTGGAGGCATGGAGATGTTTAGGAGAGATGGCAGTGGAGTTTCTAACTAGATTGTTTAACACAATCCTGGAAAGTGAGAGGATGCCTGAGGAGTGGAGAAGAAGCATACTGGTACCGATTTTCAAGAACAAGGGCGATGTGCAGAACTGTAACAACTACAGAGGTATAAAGTTGATCAGCCACAGCATGAAGATTTGGGAAAGAGTAATAGAAGCTAGGTTAAGAGGAGAGGTGACGATCAGCGAGCAGCAGTATGGTTTCATGCCACGAAAGAGCACCACAGATGCGATGTTTGCTTTGAGAATGTTGATTGAGAAGTATAGAGAAGGCCAGAAAGAGTTGCATTGTGTCTTTGTAGATTTAGAGAAAGCTTATGACAGAGTGCCGAGAGAGGAGGTGTGGTATTGTATGAGGAAGTCAGGAGTTGCAGAGAAGTATGTAGGAGTGGTGCAGGATACGTATGAGGGAAGTGTGACCACTGACGAAAAGACAGGAGGCGGAGCTGGAGGTGGCAGAGTTGAAGATGCTAAGATTTTCACTGGGAGTAACGAAGAAGGACAGGATTAGGAACGATTATATTAGAGGGACCGCTCAGGTTGGACGGTTTGGAGACAAAGCAAGAGAGGCAAGATTGAGATGGCTTGGACATGTGTGGAGGAGAGATGCTGAGTATATTGGGAGAAGGATGCTGAATATGGAGCTGCCAGGGAAGAGGAGAAGAGGAAGGCCAAAGAGGAGGTTTATGGATGTGGTGAGGGAAGACATGCAGGTGGCTGATGTGACAGAGGAAGACGCAGAAGACAGGAAGAAATGGAAACGGATGATCCGCTGTGGCGACCCCTAACGGGAGCAGCCGAAAGTAGTAGATTTAGTTGGTGTCTATCAAGTGTGATAAAATTTGTAAAACAGGAGAACTACATGTAGCCTGAATGCCAAAACGTCTAACATTACCGAGAGTGAATACTCAGGACTGCAAATAGCAATACAAGATGATAGCAGTATCGAATATTCCCATTAGAAGATCTCTATCTGTCTATCTATCTTATCTATCTATCTAATCTAAATTCTATATGTGTTGTATATATCTACAGTATATATTATATATCTATATATGAATGTATGTATGTAGTATGTATGTACGTATCTACTGTACGAATCGATATCTATCTGTGTGTGTGTGTGTTTATGCATATCAGGTCCAATGAAACACTTAATGTAAAGCTGGGGAGGTAGACATGAAGAGTTTGTTGAAGGGATGAGTTTTCAGTTCACAGGGGAGGATAAACTAGTGACTAAACACAGGCAGGCAGGCACACACACACACACACACACACACACACACACACACACACACACACACACACACACACACACACACACACACACACAGACCTGTTGCTGAAGCCCTGTTCATGATCAGAAGGACACGATAGGGTTGTCCCACTTCTGGTGACTATTTACATATGAAATAGGGGGGGAAAGTCACACGTGACATTAGCCGCTCACATGGTCAGACACCACCCAAAATCCTGGATCAGGACAAATGGGTGTCTAGAAAAGTGCTATATAAATGTAATGATGATGATGATGATTATTATTATTATTGTTATTATTATTATTATTATTAAAGCCAGGAGACCACAAACTAAAGCACTGACCTTTCGTTTATTACCGGGATCCGTGTTTGCCGGGTAGTGATGATGGAAGTTGGGAAAGAAAATAAAACTTTGCAGCTTTTTCTGTGTTTTCCTTGGGGCCTTTCCTGGAGTCCATCAATTATTCCATTGTTTGATTTTGTAGTTTCAATACCCCTCTGAGTTTGGCTAGCTTCACCTGTGGGAGACACATCCTGAGTGGCGGTCAGCACACAGACCAAAATGTTCTTTTCCATTGGCGGTGGTCAGCTGAGGGGAGCAGAGCTGAGGGGTTGTTTGTGCTCTTTCATGCATATGTGTATTTTGACTACTGCCAGCAGCATGAAGCCAGGAGAAGCCCCCTCTGGGTCTGAGGCAGCCTGTAGTTAACTCCATAGCATGTCTGTCTGGATGTAACTGAATGATTGTGTCTTATCAGGGTGTATTGCATTTGTGTGTTACTCTGCCACACATCTTCTCCATACGCATACCTGTAAGTGTAGCTGAATTTGTCACGACTGATAACCTTTTACCTGAGCTAAGTGTTTCTTAGCCCAGCGTTAACAGTGTGTGTGTGTGTGTGTGTGTGTGTGTGTGTGTGTGTGTGTGTGTGTGTGTGTATCCTGACCGCAAACCTGAGCCAAAGAACATTTTCAATTACCAGTTGATACAGTAATCACAGGAGAGCGAATGAAGTATGTATGCCCCGAGGTTTCTGAACAACATAGGGAAAGGCCTCAGAGCCTACAGATGTTTTTAAGACCACTATTTGACTGATTTGACCAGATGAGTCACGTCACATCTTTTCTGTGCTCCTTTCTTTCTTTTCCCTTGTCCAGGTCCAATCAGGAAATACCCTGCTGACATTAAAGTCAAGTTCCCAGACACCATTGCTCTCGTGGGTCAGAACATCACCTTGGAGTGCTTTGCTTTGGGGAAGTAAGTGGGTGTGTGGATGGATGGATGAATAGATTGATGGATGGATGGAGCTTAGCAGAATATCAATGTTTAAGTGCACTTTGAAATATGCACTCTAGCCAAGATATCTGAATCCTGTCTAGAATTCACACACTGTTTAGAGATGAATGATTAGGGCAAGCTGCTCATAGTCACATGTGTGTATCCCTGCTTATCTTATCTTGTCTTTCTTTATCTTGTCTTTCCTTATCTTGAGCATTTGGGTGGGGTGATAACTGTGATACTGTCAGACTTAAAAAGTAATATCATATGTAAATCCTGCTACTATAATGTAATATACAGCAAATGACATAGAGGCATGGCAATAGGTGAAAAAACATTAACACACACACACAAACACACACACACAAAAGCTGGGAGCAAGAAAAATCCCAACTCAGATCTTTAAAAAGATGTTGGTGGGAGGATTACTTTGGTTATCATTATTTATTTACTATCATGATGTTTTTGGTTTTTTCGACATGACATTTGTCGAGGGAAAACTTTGATATTGTGACACCCCCGCAGAAAGCTGTTAAACGATCATCGGGCTTCTCTGTAGGGAAATAATTGCATCACATGTTAACCCTCTACTGCACACATTTTGATGGTACATGATAATTATTCCACATCATTTCTTGATTCCACATATAATTCCACATAATTTCTGTGATGGACTGGCTGCCTGTCCAGGATGTCTGCCCTCCTGCCGCCCAAAAGACTGCTGGGATAGGCTCCAGCATCCCCACGACCCTGAGAGCAGGATAAGCGGTTTGGATAATGGATGGATGGATAATTTCTTGGTTCGTTTTGGGATACTTTAGTGATAACGCAACACCATTGTCACAACATTGTGCGACAATGCTGTCTTTGCCCCTCTGTCACCGGGGGACACTACAGCTGTTAGCGGGGACACACGCATTGAAAGCCGGCTCGCACCACTGAACGTCCATCCCAAAGCTCCAGACCGGTCGAGCTCTGCCTCCAGCCATGCTGGAGCCTTCCTGATTCACTTCTAAAAGCAGTTCTTCTGTGCTGTGAAACAGAGGTGTACATTACATTTTTGCACTTCCCTTTGGATGTTCCTGTGCACCCAGGAACCCTGCATCTTTCCCTTTTTTCACCCCAATTGTATCCAGCCAGTTACCCTACTCTTCCGAGCCATTCCGATCTCTGCTCCACCCTCTCTGCCAGTCCGGGGAAAGCTGCAGACTACCACATGCTTCCTCCGATACATGTGGAATTGCCAGCCGCTTCTTTTCACCTGACAGTGAGGAGTTTCGCCAGGGGGGACGTAGAGTGTGGGAGGATCACTCTGTTCTCACCAATCCCCCCCGAACAGGCACCCCAACCGACGAGAGGAGGTGCTAGTGCAGCGGCCAGGACACATACCCACATCCGGCTTCCCACCTGCAGACATGGCCAACTGTGTCTGCAGGGACGCCCAACCAAGCCGGAGGTAACACAGGGATTCGAACTGGCAATCCCCGTGTTGGTAGGCAACGGAATAGACCGCTACGCTACCCGAACGCCCCATATATACATTTCATATATATTACATTAATATATACAGTTAGGTCCATAAGTATTTGGACAGTGACACAATATTTGTAATTTGGCCCCTGTACACCACCACAGTGGATTTGAAATGAAGTAACCAATATGTGATTGAAGTGTGGACTTTCAGCTTTAATTTAAGGGGTTGGACAAAAATATTGCATTAACCGTTCAGGAATTACAGCCAGTTTTATATATGGTCACCCCATTTTCAGAGGATCAAAAGTAATTGGACACTTGACTAACAAGTGGTGTCATGGGCAAGTAAGACCTTTTCCATCATTATTCCATGACAAATTAAGCAGATAAAAGTTCATTCCAAGTATTTACATTTGCATTTGGTAGCTGTTCATCAGAACTCTCAACATGAAGTCCATAGAGGTGTCAATACAAGTGATGGAGGCCATCATTAGGCTGAAGAAGCAAAGGAAATCTATCAGATGGATAGTAAACACTGTGTGGCCAAATCAACATTTTAGTACATTCTTAAAAAGAAAGAATGCACTGGCAAGCTCAGCAACACCAAAAGGCTTGGAAGACCACGGAACACATCTACAGTGGGTGATGGCAGAATTCTTTCCCTAGTGAAGACAAACACATTCACAGCATCTAGTAAAGTCAAAAACACTCTTAAGTGGTAGGGGTATCATTGCCCCAAGTCTACAATCAAGAGACGCCTGCATGAAAATAAATACAGAGGGTTTACAACAAGCTGAAAACCACTGGTGTCACTTAAGAACAGGAAGGCCAGATTAGACTGTGTTTAAAAACATCTAAAAACCTACCCAGTTCTGGAACAAGGCTCTTTGGACAGATGAAGCAATGATTAACTTGTACCAGAAGGATGGAGAACAAAAGGAACAGCTCATGATTCTCAGCATACCACATCATCTGTCAAACATGGTGGAGGTAGTGTTATGTAATGGGCATGTATGGTTGCCAGTGGAACTTGGTCATTGGTGTTTATTGATGATGTGACTACTGACAGAAGTAGCAGGACGGATTGTGATGTTTATAAGGACATACCATTTGCTCAGGTTTAGCCAAATGTCACAAAACAGAGGACGGCGCTTTACACTGCAGATGCAGATGGACACAAAATGACACAAAACAAGCTGAGAAAGCAACCCAAGAGTCTCTCAAGGCAGAAAAGTGGAATATTCATCATTGACCAAGTCAGTCACCTCACCTCAACCCAACGGAGCATGCTTTTCACTTGCTGGAGATCATACTAACGGCCAGAAGACCCACAAACAACCAGCAACTGAAGGCAGCTGCCGTTAAGTTTTGGCAGAGCATTTCAAAGGAGGAAACTCAGAATTTGAAGACGTCAATGGGTTCCAGACTTCAGGCAGTAACTGACTGCAAAGGATTTTCCTCCAAACATTAAATATAATTGTTATAATCATAGTTATGTTTGTTTGTCAAATTACTTTTGAACCTCTGAAAATGGGGTGATCCATGGCTGTGATTCCTGAACAGTTAAATGCCATATTTTTATCCAACCCCTTAAATTAAAGCTGAAAGTCCACTCTTCAATCACATCTCAAATACTTCATGTCAAATCCACTGTGGTGGTGTACAGGGGCAAAATTACAAATATTGTGTAATTGTCCAAATACTTATGGACCTAACTGTGTATATATATATATATATACACACACACATACATATATATATATATACACACATACACATATATATATATATACACACACATATATATACATATATATATATATACATATATATATACACACACACATATATACACTACCGTTCAAAAGTTTGGGATCACCCAAACAATTTTGTGTTTTCCATGAAAAGTCACACTTATTCACCACCATATGTTGTGAAATGAATAGAAAATAGAGTCAAGACATTGACAAGGTTAGAAATAATGATTTGTATTTGAAATAAGATTTTTTTTACATCAAACTTTGCTTTCGTCAAAGAATCCTCCATTTGCAGCAATTACAGCATTGCAGACCTTTGGCATTCTAGCTGTTAATTTGTTGAGGTAATCTGGAGAAATTGCACCCCACGCTTCCAGAAGCAGCTCCCACAAGTTGGATTGGTTGGATGGGCACTTCTTTGAGCAGATTGAGTTTCTGGAGCATCACATTTGTGGGGTCAATTAAACGCTCAAAATGGCCAGAAAAAGAGAACTTTCATCTGAAACTCGACAGTCTATTCTTGTTCTTAGAAATGAAGGCTATTCCATGCGAGAAATTGCTAAGAAATTGAAGATTTCCTACACCGGTGTGTACTACTCCCTTCAGAGGACAGCACAAACAGGCTCTAACCAGAGTAGAAAAAGAAGTGGGAGGCCGCGTTGCACAACTGAGCAAGAAGATAAGTACATTAGAGTCTCTAGTTTGAGAAACAGACGCCTCACAGGTCCCCAACTGGCATCTTCATTAAATAGTACCTGTTAGAGCCTGTTTGTGCTGTCCTCTGAAGGGAGTAGTACACACCGGTGTAGGAAATCTTCAATTTCTTAGCAATTTCTCGCATGGAATTACAGCATTGCGAGGTCTGCAATGCTGTAATTGCTGCAAATGGAGGATTCTTTGACGAAAGCAAAGTTTGATGTAAAAAAAATCTTATTTGAAATACAAATCATTATTTCTAACCTTGTCAATGTCTTGACTCTATTTTCTATTCATTTCACAACATATGGTGGTGAATAAGTGTGACTTTTCATGGAAAACACAAAATTGTTTGGGTGATCCCAAACTTTTGAACGGTAGTGTATATATACATATATATATACACACACACACACACACACACACACACACATATATACATATATAACATTTTTGCACTTCACTTTGGATTGTCTCTGTGCACCCAGGAACCCTGCATCTTCCCTTCTTGTCCAGCATTATTTGCCAGTGTGAGGTATTGTCCAAGCAGACATCCTGGTTTGGGATGGGAGCCGTGGGCCCCTGCTTTCTCCTCCCCTTATTTCACAACATTGCCCTGAGGCAACAACAACAGAATTTCTGAACATGAAAAAAAAAATCTTTATAAAAGTTGACAAAGGGCTTCTCCTCACCTTCATACACACACACATGTTTTATTTACAGTTCATGCCATTTTAAATTATAGTACTAAAGCGTATAATCTTACCGTCTCACACCATGTGCTCCTGTGAACATGTGTGAGAGGAGCAAGTCCCACCTTCAAACGATGCTTGATAATGATTCCCACCCACACCTTATTGGACTATCTCAAATACTTTTTTGACCATTTGTGTTGGCTGCAATCATTTCAAGAAACATGTACTGGACATGGGGCACAAGAAGTAGAGTAAACGCGGCATGTTTAAACACCCCATCCCCACAGCCCCATCCCTGAAATTCGCTGGAAGAAGCTGGATGGAGAGCTGCCGTCCGGATACGAGGTGAGCTCGATGGGGACGCATCTCCACCTGTACAATGTCCAGTTTGAGGACGCGGGCACCTACAAGTGTGAGGCCATCAATTCCAAAGGGAAGGACTACCACACCGCACGGGTCTCCGTGGAAGGTGAGACGGTTAACAGGGCAAGCTTCAGTTTGTTCAGTCTTCCCCATTCACACATGTTGAAGGTGCATCCTCCTAGTAGAACAACCATTTAATGTGAACGTGACCCCCTCAAACCCAGCCTGCCACCTGTCATGCATCCTCTCTCTCTCTGTTATGCATCCCCCCTCTCTCTCTCTCTGTCTCTCTCTGTTATGCATCCTCTCTCTCGCTCGCTCTCTCTTTCAGTCTGTTATGCATCCCCTCTCTCTCTCTGTAATGCATCCCCTCTCTCTGTCTCTCTGTTATGCATCCCCTCTCTCTGTCTGTCTGTCTCTCTGTCTCTCTGTTATGCATCCCCTCTCTCTGTCTGTCTGTCTCTCTGTCTCTCTGTTATGCATCCCCTCTCTCTGTCTGTCTGTCTCTCTGTTATGCATCCCCTCTCTCTGTCTGTCTGTCTCTCTGTCTCTCTGTTATGCATCCCCTCTCTCTGTCTGTCTGTCTCTCTCGCTCTCTCTGTTATGCATCCCCTCTCTGTGTCTGTCTCTCTCTCGCTCTCTCTGTTATGCATCCCTTCTCTCTGTCTAAGTCTGTCTCTCTCTCGCTCTCTCTGTTATGCATCCCCTCTCTCTGTCTGTGTCTGTCTCTCTCTCGCTCTCTGTTATGCATCCCCCCTCTCTCTCTCTCTTTCACTCTGTTATGCATCCTCTCTCTCTCTGTTATGCATCCCCTCTATCTCGCTCTCTCTCTCTCTCTCTGTTATGCATCCTCTCTCTCTGTCTGTCTGTCTGTCTGTCTGTTTGTCTCTCTGTTATGCATCCCCTCTCTCTCTCTTTTTCGCTCTCTGTTATGCATCCCCTCTCTCTGTCTGTCTCTGTCTCTCTCTGTCTCTCTCTGTTATGCATCCTCTCTCTCGCTCGCTCTCTCTTTCAGTCTGTTATGCATCCCCTCTCTCTCTCTGTAATGCATCCCCTCTCTCTGTCTCTCTGTTATGCATCCCCTCTCTCTGTCTGTCTGTCTCTCTGTCTCTCTGTTATGCATCCCCTCTCTCTGTCTGTCTGTCTCTCTGTCTCTCTGTTATGCATCCCCTCTCTCTGTCTGTCTGTCTCTCTGTTATGCATCCCCTCTCTCTGTCTGTCTGTCTCTCTGTCTCTCTGTTATGCATCCCCTCTCTCTGTCTGTCTGTCTCTCTCGCTCTCTCTGTTATGCATCCCCTCTCTGTGTCTGTCTCTCTCTCGCTCTCTCTGTTATGCATCCCTTCTCTCTGTCTAAGTCTGTCTCTCTCTCGCTCTCTCTGTTATGCATCCCCTCTCTCTGTCTGTGTCTGTCTCTCTCTCGCTCTCTGTTATGCATCCCCCCTCTCTCTCTCTCTTTCACTCTGTTATGCATCCTCTCTCTCTCTGTTATGCATCCCCTCTATCTCGCTCTCTCTCTCTCTCTCTGTTATGCATCCTCTCTCTCTGTCTGTCTGTCTGTCTGTCTGTTTGTCTCTCTGTTATGCATCCCCTCTCTCTCTCTTTTTCGCTCTCTGTTATGCATCCCCTCTCTCTGTCTGTCTCTGTCTCTCTCTGTCTCTCTCTGTTATGCATCCCCTCTCCTGTCTGTTATGCATCCTCTCTCTCTCTCTCTCTCTCTCTCTCTCTCTCTCTCTCTCTCTCTCTCTCTCTCTCTCTCTCTCTCTCTCTCTCTCTCTCTCTCTCTCTCTCTCTCTCTCTCTCTCTCTCTCTCTCTCTCTGTAATTTTTTGTATTTATTTTGTATTCATAAAGGCAGAATTGTCCAAAATTAATGTTCTTAAAAAAAAAACCCCACACACACTGAATGGGACACACACACATGTGCGTACTTTAAAGTATTCTGAACTGAAACTACTTGTTTAACAAGTACTGTATCGTTTTACATCTATTCTTAGCAAGCTACACCACATATTTGGTTCGATAAAAGGTCACCATTGTTTTCACCCATTATACTGATGGCTGACAACTCCCGCAGCTGAATCAAGAGGTAGTATTTTCTCAGATGATTTCATCAGAGGCCTGTTCACAACACATTTTCCTAGTTTTGATTCATTTCGCTGTCTTATGATCTACTACCGACTGCTAGCGTTCATGCCTCCGGGCTCACCTCAGATCATTTATTATTCAGCAGATTTGTAGCTATTCCCGACAGTAACTCAGATCTCCGTCCGTTGCAGCCTTTCCAGAGTGGGTGGAGCATATCGAAAGCATTGAGAGAGACATCAACAGTGACTACACCATGTCCTGCACAGCCAGCGGCAAACCCAAACCCCACATCCGCTGGCTTAAAAATGGACAGCCGGTAATATTCAAAACCCTCGACTCCTCACTTTTTCCATAACCACTGCAACTGTGCAACAAAAATAGCCATAAGCATCATCCTATAACGCGGCGTGGCAGAGGCACAAACAGGCCCACTCAAAGACATGAAATTGACATTCGCTGCCAGCTGGTGCATCATCACAATGAACATACACATGTATAATCATCATATAATATGATTGCACACAGGCTTGGGTTGTAATGGACTACAAGTAACGGCGTTACATATTCAGACTACAAAGCAATACTCAGCCCACGTTCAGATTACAGTTACTTTATGAATTTTGAGGAGAATACTTTTTGAACACTTTCCCCCTAACCAGCCTTGGCGATTCAGCTGAGAGTACATGTTCATGTTTCATTGGTGGACAAGTGTGATAATCACGCAAAGATTGGAAACCGAATAGAAAGAATTTGTTTTTTGGTTGACTTAGACTGCAGTCTGCAACTCAGCACTCATAAAACATATGGAAAACATCTAATTTGCAGCAGAACATTTACACTGTGCATCATAGTTCAATGTAATGCACTCGTGTGTGTGTGTGTGTGTGTGTGTGGACGCAGTTTCAGTGTGTACATTTGTGTTTCTCTATTGTAGCCTATTTGTCATTTATGATAATAATAATAATAGTGAGTTGAGGTCAAGTGAAACGGCCCCCATGTGAAACTAAAGTGCCCTGATGTCAACCCGGCTCCTAATTTAAACTAATCATGTAATCCTGTCAAAAAGACAATTTATTTTCAAATCATCAGGTACAAATTTCCTTCTGTGTGCACCACACGTGGGTGGAGTGCAGCAGTAATTGTAAGACGGTCAACGCGTAAGGAAATAATGGCACTGAGATACCAGTAACACCAAGGAATAAGCAGGGATGTGATGGTAATCCTGTTCATGATAAAATGCAGCTGTTTCACACGTGCCTTTGAAGAAGTACTCTAAATGTAATCTGAATAAGTTATTCTCTTTGAGTATTGTAACTTAATGCCTTACCGATTACATTTAGGACTGTGTATTTGGGAAATACTTTTTCAGAGTATTCTCCCCAACCCTGAATTACATAGCTTTGGCGATGAACTGGTGCTTATACGTATTGCAGAAGAGCGGAGTGCACTATATCTGTCAAAACACGGAGTGCAGGGGCATCCAGGTAGCATAACGGTCTATTCCGTTCCCTACCAACATGGGGATCATTGGTTCAAATCCCCCTGTTACCTGGTTGGGCGTCCCTAGAGACACAATTGGCCGTGTCTGTGGGTGGGAAGCCGGATGTGGATATGTGTCCTGGTCGCTGCACTACCGTATCCTCTGGTCAGTCAGGGCATCTGTTCAGGGGGAGGGGGAACTGAGGGAGAATGCTGTGATCCTCCCACATGTGATGTCCCCCTGATGAAACTCCTCACTGTCAGGTGAAATGAAGTGGCTGGCGACTCCACGTGTATCGGAGGAGGCATGTAGTAGTCTGCAGCCCTCCCCGGATCGACAGAAGGGGTGGAGCAGCAACCAGGATGGGTCGGAAGAGTGCGGTAATTGGCCGGATACAATTGGAGAGGAGAAGGGGGGGGGGGAATCCACAAAAAACAAAACAAAACACAGAGTACGAATTCTCCAGTAATACTGTGAAGGAGATCCAGACATGTGACAGGCGGGGTGGAGATGGGTGGGCAACAGCCAAACAGTCATTATAGTTGCAAGAGGTGTATCATGTACTCGTGGTGGCGAAGGCTAACCAGGTAAAATCTGTTAGCATGTTTCCCCACTGAACTTGCAATGCCCATTTGAGGGTATTTCTGGTTTTTATGTGCCAGTGTGAGTTGCCCCCCACCCCACCCTACCCCACCCATTAATATATATATATATATATATATATATATATATATATATATATATATATATATATATATATATATAAACACATACATATAAACTTAGCAAAAAAAGTAAGGAAATATGTGTTTGGTAGATTATTTCTTTGTTGTAACAATGCTTCTTGGCAATAACTCTTATATCAGGGACCTGATTGTCAGCACCTGGGGTACCAGAAGCTCAAAACGAGTCAATAGCAACAGCAAAATAAGCTGTTTGGCATTGGCAGAGAAGATCTGGCAAATTTTTCATGGGTGCAACCCACATACTCGGCTCTGCTGCTCATCCCTGAAATGCATGTTCCTTACAAATGTGGCACCATTTAAAAGGGAAATAAACAGGCTTTCCAGCGGTATAAGATTTATTGCCAAGAAGCATTGTTACAACAAAGAAATAATCTACCAAACACACAGTTCCTTACTTTTTGTGCTAAGTATATATACGCACACACACACACACACACACACACACACACACATATATATATATATATATATAGCAACAACTGTCACCTGCCCGTAAGCTGAAATAGACCCGTAGGGGCAACCGAGCAATGGAGGTCGTTTGATGTCACTGCACCGCTTGATGCGTGGTTGCACATTAATTAAGTCAAAGTCACATGTCGACTGTGTGCGTTTCTGATGGTGTCAACGGTTGAAGGGTTTCATTTTACCTCAGCGTCTTTCACAATTATCTCAAATCTTATCAGAAGGTGAAATAGTGAAACAGGAGTTAGGACATGCAAATGCGTTTCCATGCATCTGTATCACCTTGTTATTTTTCCACAGTTCAACAAGGAGGAGGTGAATTTCAGTGACCTGACATTTGAAGATTCAGGGATGTATCAGTGCCTTGCAGAGAATCGCCACGGAATCATCTATGCCAACGCAGAGCTGCGTGTGATTGGTGAGCCAGACTTGGCCTCCGCGCAACTAGCTGATTCAAAATATTGAAGGTCACTTGACGAGATGGAGCTCAGGAATATTTATGCAGCACTCTTATTGATTTCATCAAGAAAACAACTTCTCGTTTGGCGAGAAAAAAAAGCAGATGGAGAAATGTTTACTAGTAACAATACCATTAGCATGTATACGTGCATATGCACATGCACGCCCATGCTTGTTACGGCATCACTGCACGATTATGAATGTAAAAATATGTCATTAATTCATACATGCATCCAACGCATATCATAGAGAGTTTCTTTGATGAATAATCCATATACCATCCATCTCCAGCTTGTGCACCCACATTTGAACCCAACCCTGTGAAGAAGGTCCTGGCAGCTAAAAACGGCCGGGTGGTGATTGAATGTCGGCCCAAAGCATCCCCGAAGCCAACCTTCTCCTGGAGCAAAGGAACAGAGCTGCTGTCCAACTCAACCAGGTCAGCACATCTACTTAATATGACCAAGCATTTCTGCCCTTCTCTTCCTTTCAGCTTGTAAATCTTCATCTCTCCTGTCCGCTGCATGTTCCTCTGTCACACCAACCGCATGCATGTCCTCCTTCACCACACCCATAAACCTCCTCGTTGGCCTTCCTCTTTTCCTCTTGCCTGGCAGCACCATCTTCACCCAATATAATCAGCATCTCTCCTCCGCACGTGTCCAAACCATCTCAATCTCGCCTCTTACTCTGACTCCACACTGTCCAACCTGAGCGGTCCCTCTAATGTACTCGTTCCTAATCCTGTCCTGCTTCGTCACTCCCAATAAAAATCTTAGCGTCTTCAACTCTGCCACCTCCAGGTCCGCCTCCTGTCTTTTTGTCAGTGCCACCGTCTCCAAGCCATACAACATACCTTCTTGTAAACCTTCCCCTTCACTCTTCCTGGTACCCTTCTGTTGCAAATCACTCCTGACACTCTTCTCCACCCACTCCACCCTGCCTGCACTCTCTTCTTCACTTCTTCCGCACTCCCCGTTACTTTGAAAAGTTGACTCCAAGTATTAAAATTCATCCACCTTCGCCACCTCTACTCCTTGCATTCTCACCATTCTGCTGTCCTCCCTCTCATTCACACATATGTATCCATCTTGCTCCTACTGACTTTCATTCCTCTTCTCTCCAGTGCATACTTCCACTTCTCCAGGTTCTCCTCCACCTGGTCCCTACTCTCACTACAGAGCACAATGTCATCCGCAAACATAGTCCATGGAGACTCCTGCCTGATCTCGTCTGTCAACCAGTCTATCACCATTGCAGACAAGAAAGGGCTCAGAGCGGATCCTTGATGTAATCCCACCTCCACCTTGAACCCATCCGTCATTGCTATTACACACCTCACCAGTGTCACACTGCTCTTATACATATCCTACACCACTCTTACACACTTCTCTTACATACTTCTCTGCAACTCCTGACTTCCTCATACAATACCACACCTCCTCTCTCGGCACCCTGTCATATGCGTTCTCTAATTCCACAAAGACACAATGTACCTCCTTCTAACCTTCTCAATACTTCTCCATCAACATTCTCAAAGCAAACATCGCATCTGTGGTGCTCTTTCGTAGCATGAACCATACTGCTGCTCGCTGATTATCACCTCTCCCCTTAACCTAGCTTACTACTCTTGCCCGTATCTTCATGCTGTGGCTGATCAACTTTATACCTCTGTAGTTACTACAGCTTTGCACATAACCCTTATTCTTGAAAATCGGTACCAGTATACTTCTTCTCCACTCCTCAGGCATCCTCTCACTTTCCAAGATTGTTTTAAACAGACGAGTTAAAAAACTCCACTGCCATCTCTCCTAAACACCTCCATGCCTCCACAGATATGTCATCTGGACCAGCCGCCTTTCCAGTCTTCATCCTCTTCATAGCTGCCCTCACCTCATCCTTGCTAATCCACCGCACTTCCTGATTCACCATCCCCACATCATCCAACCTTCTCTCTCTTTCATTTTTTTTAGTTCATCAGCCCCTCAAAGTACTTCTTTCACCTTCTCAACACACTCTCCTCACTTGCCAGCACATTTCCATCTCTATCTTTCATAACCCTAACCTGCTTCACATCCTTCCCAGCCTACTCCTTCTGTCTAGTCAATCAGTACAAATCCTTTTCTCCTTCCTTAGTGTCCAACCTCTCATACAACTCACTCTGCACTTTTTCCTCTGCCTTTGCCACCTCTCTGTTCACCGTACATTGCATCTCCTTGTACTCCTGTCTACTTTCTTAATCTCTATCCCACTTCTTTTTTGCCAACCTCTTCCTCCATATACTTTCCTGTACTTCCTCATTCCACCACCAATTCTCCTTGTCTTCCTTCCTCTGTCCAGATAACACACCAAGTACCTTCCTAGCTGTCTCCCTCACTATTTCTGCAGTCGTTGCCCAGCCATCTGACAACTCTTCGCTACCATCCAGTGTCTGTCTTAGCTCCTCCCTGAACTCCACACAAGTCTTCCTTCTTCAAATCCCACCATTTGATCCTTGGCTCTACTTGCTTCCTCTGCTTGATCTCCCAAGTCATCATATAGACCACCATGCAATGCTGCCTAGCTACATTCTCCCCTTTCATGACCTTGCAGTCTCCAATCTCTTTCAGATTGCACCTCCTGCATAAGATAAAGTTTACTCGTGTGCACCTTCCTCCACTCTTATACATCACCCTGTATTCCTCCCTCTTCTTGAAATATGTATTCGCCACAGCCATTTCCATCCTTTTTGCAAAATCCACCACCATCTGTCCTTCCACATTCCTCTCCTTGACACCATACCTACCCAACACCTCCTCATCACCTCTGTTCGCTTCACCGGCATGCCCATTGAAGTCCACTACAATCACCACCCTCCTTGGGTACACTCTCCACCACTTCATCCAGCTCACTCCAGATTCTTCTTTCTCTTACATGTCACACCCAACTTGCGGGTAACATTCATCATCACACCTTCAATTTCCAGCTTTATACTCATCACTTTGTCCGACACTCTCTTCACCTCCAACACACTCTTGGCCTACTCTTCCTTCAGAATTGTCCCTACCGCATTTCTCCTCCCATCCACACCATGTTAGAAAAGTTTGAACCCATTTCTGATGCTCCTGGCCTTACTCCCCTTCCACCTGGTCTCTTGCACACACAGTATATCTACCTTCCCTCTCTCCATCATATCAGCCAGCTGTCTCCCTTTACCAGTCATAGTGCCAACATTCAGCATTGCAGCTCTCACCTCCACACTCCTACCCTTCCTCCTCTCCCGCTGCCTCTGGACATGCCTTCTCCCTCTCTTTCTCCTTCGCCCAACAATAGCATAGTTTCCACCGGCACCCTGCTGGCCAACAGTACTGGTGGTGGTCATTGGTAACTGGCCCTCGACTGAGCCGGTATAGAAATCTGATTTATGATCGGAATATTTTATTTGGCAAAGGTTTTACGCCAGATACCCTTCCTGATGAAACCCCTCCCATTTAGTCAGGCTTGGGACCAGCACTAAGAATGCACTGGCTTATGCATCCCCAGTGGCTGGGTTTTTCCTTCAGTTTGCAAATATTGCACAGATGTTTATTTATTTATTTAGCCTGGAAAGGCTGCTTTGTCACTAGAGACTGTTCTTTTTGCTTTGCTTTTTTATCTTCTTCTTTTTTTTTTAAATTTATGCTTTTTTTTTTCTCTCTTCTAATTCAAATGTGAAGCAACCTCATTTCCCTCAGACACCTCAGGGTCAGGAGGGTGTATCCAAGGACACAAACCTGTGAATCCCTGCCAGCTCCCTGCTGTTTATACTAGAAATACCCTAGTTCCCCAAAGTCTGCTTCTCCTCTCATGTTTTTTTTTTTAAATTTTATGAGCGCTCTTCTGTGCCATCAGAGATTGACACTAAGCCTCCTTTGAAGCTCATCTGTTCAGACACAGTGACTTTGTAAGGCACTGTATCTCCCAGTGTTCAAGACCAATTGGTCTGGGGATTAAAGTAAACCAATGGTAAAAAAAAAAAAACAGTTAGAAAGATAGATTTTGATATTTGTGATCGGTCATGTGAATGATTGAAAATAAATACATTAGCTCACACAGGCAAGATATCTGTCTTCTGAAGTCGGTCTTTAAACAGAATTGATGATTTCATCGACCATTACATTAAAAGTCGCCATGTTAACTATGGGAAGGTGTCAGAGAAATCTCCCGGATGTCTCGTGTAAATGCTCTGACATCATATCGGCTTAATACACAGCCAGTAAGACTGGGAGCACTGGGATGGCAGCTCATTGCAGCAAGCGTGTTTTTAAAGGACACTGTTAGTTAATTCATACTGGCTGCCTTCCCAGTCACTTTTCACCACCTTATCTGTGGAAGTTGATTTGGGCTTTATGCATTTTGTCTCTTCTGTATTGAAGAGAGACACCGGTGGAGTTTCTTAGGATCGAGTCTATGTGGCGGCACGTATTGGGCAGCACGGTGGCCCAGTGGTTAATGCTGTTGCCTCACAACAAGAAGGTCCTGGGTTCGAACCCCGGGGTTGTCCAACCTTGGGGGTCATCCCAGGTCATCCTCTGTGTGGACTTTGCATGTTCTCCCCATGTCTGCAGTAGGTTTTCTCCGGGTGCTTCAGTTTCCCCCACCATCAGAAAGACATGCATGTTAGGGTTAATACTCTCGTCTGTGTCCCTGACTGAGGTAATGGCAAGACGAACAGGAGTTGGTCCCCCTGGTGCTGCACGGCGGCTGCCCACTGCTCCTAGCTACACAGCTATGATGGTTAAACGCAGAGCAGAATTTCCCAATAATTAAAAAAAAATCACTGCATGGCGCCTCCTACTGTTATTACAACAGCCATACAAATAAAACATCTAACTTTTTTATAAATATTCAAACATGACTGAAACTTTTCTTATGGACTGTCAGTGTTACAAGTTACCAACCCATGCATGCTTTTAACCTAGCAGAGAGCCTCGTTCCCGAGACACAACATGACCGCGCATGGAGTGAGCGTACACAGCCGGGACGTCATTCAGAAAAATATTTTTCTGGGCTTTGGAAATTTTAAAAAGATTAAAACACCATGGCTTAAAAATATACAATACACAGAACAATAATTAACCAAGATTATAGCTGAAGGTGTCCTGTCAACAGTTTTACAGGAGTCTCTTTTACAATGGTGGTCTATGAGGAAAATGCTTTTTGAGCCGCAGGGGATTTTCTTCGCTGCAATACCGCGAGTGACAACGAGAAAAGAAATTGGCTGCAAGGCTGAGCGGTGGCGCCGTATCCAGTTCTACCATAATACAGCCATGCTACAGACACGATAGTCTGGGTGCATAAAATGGCGTCGTTCGACTTCCAACGTACGAGTACTTGCACAAGAACTCCTGGTCTTGTTTGTTGAGAGAAGAGGTGGCTTTGTTTTACACTCGCTGTTTGCAGGACCTCCCTAAAATCACGGCCAGCAATGTACATCGTATTGTTAATGTGAATGTTCTCATTCATCCAGGTCATGGTTATCCAAAGGAGTTGAATCAAGTGCAACTGGACTTGGTATATATCCGTGAAGACGTTTTGCCTCTCATCCAAGAGGCTTCCTCAGTTCGTGCCTTTCTGACTAGACCAAGCTAGTCTGACTGGCTGGTGATGAGACTCAGAATTTATCCTCTAGGAGTCGTTGTCAGCGCTATTGATATGCGTGGCTCTTTGTGTCCCGATGTTTACCAACGCCCGTCGCTAACAGAGCCATAGATATGCGTGGCTCTCCTGTGCTCCGATGTCCAGCCGCGCCCGTCGCCATCGGAGTTATTGATTTGCATTTGTTTAGCAGCGACGGTCGTTGGGGGGGGTTAGTTTCGACTTCATTATTCAGTGGTCATGAGAGTCGTTGGAGCCGTTAGTGACCGACTGTTGTTCTTGGAGGCTAGGCTTCTTGAGTCTCCTGGGTAGACATGAAAGGACGGCCTTGTAAGTGGGAGATGGGTGGTGTCGCAGACCTCCTCCTCTGTTGAGGGATGGTTTTTCCAGTTTTGCATAGATGGCTTCCTTCACCTCTCTTTCAAACCGTCTATCTTTGTCCAAAATGTGTCCAAAAGTGTCAAGAAGCCTAGCCTCCAAGAACAACAGTCGGTCACTAACGGCTCCAATGACTCTCATGACCACTGAATAATGAAGTCGAAAATTAAGATTTCGGACGGATAAGTTAGCAGCTAACTAATGATGTAGTAGGACGTAAGCATTGTACCGGAAGTTATCATGCAAACAGACAGACCTGGAAGTTCCCCAGCGCAACATTTATGCACCGAGCCTATAAGCCGTGTCTGCAGGTGGGAAGCCGGATGTGTCTTGGTCGCTGCACTAGGGGGATGGGTAACGGGGGGGGGAATAGCGTGATCCTCCCACACGCTACATCCCCCTGGCAAAACTCCTCACTGTCAGGTGAAATGAAGCAATTGGCAACTCCACATGTAACGGAGGAGGCATGTGGTAGTCTGCAGACCTCCCCGGATCGGCAGAGGGGGTGGAGCAGCGACCGGGACGGCTCGGGAAGAGTGGGGTAATTGGCCAAGTACAGTTGGGGAGAAATGGGGGGGAGCCTCCATTTTACTCCTATATTACTCAGTAATTACCACTCATTACAGTTCAATTGCATCTATTATACTCATACATTACTTGGTTATTTCTGTGTAATGAACAGCCTATAATTTGAAGTGTTACCGTTATTATTTTTTCTTTTTTTAACAAATCTAATCTTACAGCATTGAAATCTCAAGTCCCTGATCTCTGACCCCAGATAACCCCAGGGGTTCCTTCAGAGGAGGAGGCAGCCAAATTACAATGCAGCATGTGCCTCCTAAAACAGCACGGTGGTTTTCTGTCTCAATAAGAAGGTGTATGGAGCAGTGATGGAATAACTGGCCCCAGGCTGCCTTCAGTTCATAAGAATGAATGTGCACTGTGAAGGGAAAATGAATTAAACGTTGCTGCCTTTGCCTGTAGCTGAACTCAATGTTGTGTTTTATAGAGTAGTCTCAAGTCCACAGTTTTCTTTCTCCATCGGAAAACAACCACGTCCTTCAGCGAGCCGAGCTCACTTGTGGCCCATTTGCAGCACCTTTCATCAGCTGCTCTTCACCATTAACAGCTGAAAGCT
Source organism: Lampris incognitus (assembly GCF_029633865.1). NCBI lineage: Eukaryota > Metazoa > Chordata > Actinopteri > Lampriformes > Lampridae > Lampris > Lampris incognitus. Next base: position 8,671,140 of record NC_079216.1, on the reverse strand, counting down.
GGAGTGATACCTTCATATTTCTGTCTGAATATTTTACATATGCTGAATATTTTACACTGGGGCCTTCTGTATTATGTGTCGGCATGTGGCGAACAAATCCTCGTCTCCTCTCGGCAGGGTTTTTATCTTGGAGGACGGCAGCCTTGAGATCCTCAATGTGACGCGAGCGGACGAGGGGAGGTACACGTGCTTCGCCGAGAATGACCGGGGCAAAGCCAACAGCACGGGATCCCTGTCCGTCACAGGCAAGTCAATCAAATGGACGTTTGTTTTTTTGTCTCTATTGCTGATGTTTCCGCCGTAGTACCCATTATCCTGACTGCTGTCAGCTTTAGCTAGCATTCATTCGCGTCACCATCAAGTTGCAGTGTGCTTTCTCAACCTCCGTCTGTCCAATGTGACTGAACGATGTCCCTCCAAGTGGCCTGACGGGTTTGCACAAAACTGCTGGTGGACACTCAGTCTCTCCCTGAGGGATCAAGTGAAAACAGTTTGACTGGATCAGAGATGGGATGAGACAAGAATTTGGTCTTCATACTGTTGAAAAAAAGAAAACGGAGCATGAGCCATGAGGACGTGGCTTATGCAATGACTGTTTCAGGTTTTGCAGGCTTCTGTTTTCATGTATTTATTGGACAGCAAATAGATGGTAGTGAGACCAGCTCTGTTATATGGTTTGGAGACGGTGGCACTGATGAAAAGACAGGAGACGGACCTGGAGGTGGCAGAGTTGAAGGACAGGATTAGGAACGATTATATTAGAGGGACCGCTCAGGTTGGATGGTTTTGAGACAAAGCAAGCGAGGCAAGATTGGATGGTTTGAACATGTGTGGAGGAGAGATGCTGGGTATATTGGGAGAAGGATGCTGAGTATGGAGCTGCCAGGGAAGAGGAAGGCCAAAGAGGAGGTTTATGGATGTGGTGAGGGAGGACATGCAGGTGGCTGGTGTGACAGAGGAAGATGCAGAGCACAGGAAGAGATGGAAATGGATGGCGACCCCCTTAACGGGAGCAGCCAAAAGTAGTGGTAGTAGTAGTAATAGTAGTAGTAGTAGTAGATTGGACAGCAAATAGTAATGAGATTTTTCTTGTTTGTCATGCTGACATGACGTAGCAGCTGTTAAACCGTTTTTTGGACAACAGATGTCCAATGGTGGTACATTTTGTATAAATGGTTCTTTTCTGCCCTCTTCTGGTCATATGTGCCCACTGACGTACTCCATATTTTACATTAAGTGCAAAGTGAGCTGCCTATTGTAATGCTTTTCAAAAACAGAGTTCACAAAGTGCTTTACACATAGAATATCCAGTAAAATGAACAATTACCAAAGAATTAAGTTCAATAAAAGATACAATGAAAAAAACCAATAGAAAAGATGTAAATCAGGTAAAATAATGAAATTAAGATAAGCATGTCAAACCATAAAAGCACGTTTTGAGACACGATTTAAAAACATATTGACGTCATATTGCTCATCCTTGTTCATTATGAATAGTTTCCTGACAGCGATCCTCACCAGACGAATTGACATGTGAAATTTTACCTCCCCAGCTTCACGGCAGGTTGTTGATTGCTGCTTTTAAGCGGACTGACCAGCCTCCATGTCATTATCAAAACCCAACAATTCAAAAAGCTGTGGTCAACCTCAATCCTTTGCCATTTTGTCCCCAGAGGCCACAAAGATCACCTTGGCCCCCTCCAACGCCGACGTGAAGGTGGGGGAGAACACCTGGATGCAGTGCACCGCGTCACATGACTCTTCCCTGGACATCACCTTCATCTGGTCCCTGGACGGCCGGGTCATCGACGTACACAAGGACAGTCAGCATTATGAGCGTACCACGGTGAGATGCCGCAGTGGTCAATGACTAATTTGTACCTTGTGCTGACTGTATTATAAAGTGTTTTAAATGCTAGTCCCAGTTTGACCCGACCACAGCATCTCAGGTCACTGGGATCTTGCTCGAGCCTGCAGTTCTTCCACCTCAAATCATATAATCAGGAAAATTTGAGGTCAGGTTGATGTCATGAGTGTTTTCATTGAAATACCTGAAATGGAAAAGTACAGCCTGTTTTTAGAACGATTGTGACTCCAGAAGCCATTTAGCATGCCTTCCCCTCGCAGCTCGGACTAATGGTGCCGCTGCACCATATATCAGTTTAATAGCAAATTCTGCTCACATCCATTACCGGCGACATGACCCACTCTCCTAGTTCAGCCTTAACCATAAGCGGTGGTTAGCATTTTTCATCCGTCACTCTGCCCATGGGCCAAACGCCATATTGTGATTATGATTAATGATACCCCATTTCTGTACACAAGATTTTTTTTTTGTTTTTCCTCCCTCTCATATAAATGGAAAGTTCCAGTTAATACCATTTATGAGGTATCAGCAAAGCCAATTTGACTCTTATACGATGAGTTAGCTGCAAGTATGTAAAATGGGGGGATGTCATGGGTTTTCATGAGGACTCGACCTTGGTTTTGGCAGTCTTCGGTGAGCGTGCTGTCTCCCTATACAGTGAGCGCCGCTGCGAGCATCACATCACCAGATGAAATGAGAGTGGGCTGCCATGTGGTGAAAAGATCCTTCCAGCTCATCTAATTGGACGCAGAGGGTTGATGGCTCAATCACGCTAAGCCGCGGCGGGGCCGAAGGCGCAGTGCGGAGGCAAAACTCATACGCTCAGAGCTTACCCAACCAGCTGGGGAAGCTGGATTGGGCGTGTGTCGAAAGCCTTTCATTATTCAAATTATCACAAGTTGAAGGGGAGGGGAGAGCCATTGAAATATGTTACGTGACCACGATGTCTTGACTTAACACGTCAGGAGTCTGAGAGCTTCGACTCCGAGGTCGAGTTTCTTAGCGTTTTTGTTTTGGCTGCTGATTATTCCATTACTGGAGTGATTCACTGCAGAAAAAGATGAGCTCATCGCTTTATTTTATCTTGTTTTAAATCTCATTTGCTTGATTCCAGATATTTCGGATAAAATGTTCTCGCCCCACCAGCAGATAATACTGCTTGTTTCATAAAAGTGCACTTGTTTCATGACAATAGTTTTTTTCTTTTCTTTTTGGATTCCCCCCCCCTTTTTCTCCGCAATTGTATCCGGCCAATTACCCCACGGTTCTGAGCCATCCCAGTCACTGCTCCACCCCCTCTGCTGATCCAGGGAGGGCTGCAGACTACCACATCTCCTCCGGTACATGTGGAGTTGCCGGCCGCTTCTTTTCACCTGACAGTGAGGAGTTTCATCAGGGGGACATAGCGCATGGGAGAATCATGCTATTCCCCCCCAGTTACCCCTCCCCCTCGAATACGTGCCCTGACCAACCAGAGGAGGCGCTAGTGCAGCGACCAGGACTGATACCCACATTCGGCTTCCCACCCACAGACAGCCAATTGTGTCTGTAGGGATGCCAGGCCTATCTGGAGGTAACACGGGGATTTGAATCAGCGATCCCCGTGTTGGTAGGCAACAGAATAGACTGCTACGCTATCCGGACGCCTCCAGTTTAGTTTTGTTTTGTTTTTTTCCCCCCCAAGACATTTACTTTAAAAAAAGAAAGAGGACCTTAATTAAAGCTTCTTAGTTTCAGATTAAAAGCTGTGGTTTAACGCTTTACCAGCTTTGTGAAAATCCCTTTCACAGCTCTTATTATCATGAAACAAGCAATACTGTCTGTCGGTGGGGTAAGAAGATTTTACTAGCAATATCTTCAAATAAGCATGAGACTTAAAACAAGATCAAACACTTTGACAAGCTTTTTCTTTTCTTTTTTTTGTAGTCTTTGTTCCAGCGACCCCCATGTATGCGGGTGCGCACGTGGAACTGTGAACTTTGATAGCCAAAAAAAAAAGTTCATTCCCATTTTCCTTGGCAAGTCATAAGATGAAAAATATTATTTCATGAAGGAAACTCATCTAATCACAGATTAGGGATTTGATCCTGCATATCTAAATCAGAAATATTGTGGCGGCACGGTGGTTAGCGCGGTTGCCTCACAGCAAGAAGGTCCTGGGTTTGACCCCCGGGGTAGGCCAACCTTGGGGGTCGTCCCGGGTCGTCCTCTGTGTGGCATTTGCATGTTCTCCCCGTGTCTGTGTGGGTTTCCTCCAGGTGCTCCGGTTTCCTCCCACAGTCCAAAGACATGTTGGTCAGGTGAACCAGCCGTACTAAATTGTCCCTAGGTGTGTGTGTGTGTGTGTGTGTGTGTGGGCCCTGTGATGGTCTGGCGGCCTGTCCAGGGTGTCTCTCCGCCTGCCGCCCAATGGCTACTGGGATAGGCTCCAGCACCCCACGACCCCAGTTGGGATAAGCGGCTTGGATAACGGATGGAGGGATATCTAAATCAGAAATATTGCTTTTCACATCCCATAAATTGACTTGCACCCCCCCACCTGTAACTCATCATGTTGCAGTCCCCATGTTGAGAACCACTGCTCTGGGGTCAGCCATCTCGGATAAAGGTGACTGTGTTTTCGTGTTGGGTTTGGTTGCAGAATGGAAGCTCCAGCGGTGAGCTGCTGATCAAGAACTGCCAGCTGAAGCACGCAGGACTTTACACGTGCACCGCCCAAACCCCCGTGGACAACGTGACCACCTCCGCCCGCCTCGTCATCCGGGGTAAGTGGGTAGCTCAGACGTGCTCACACTTCTATACACACAACATACACACATAAGCAAGCCGAAACACACAAGCAGACACAAACAACGCACACTAACAACGACATTCATAAAAATAGTATGTAAAACAGTGAAGGATTAATGGATGACCAGGGAGAAACCGAGAGGAGATTAAGGGTAATTGCTCCGTCCTCCCTGTCACCCCTTTTAATTTCTTTCCATTTTGGGTTTTTTGTGTGTGTATTTCTTTATTAAGTATGAATCCCATTCAACATCAGTGACCGCCCGTGTGCAGTGCGACTGGTCTTAACAGTGTTTTTATTGAATTTTAAACAAGTAAACAAAACATACACAGGACATTTGTAGAGTGCACAACAGCTATGTCAAGTGTACAGAGCACATATACATGATAGAGGAGGACATCAGGCAACCTTGTCGCAACCCCCCACCCCACGAGCCCAGTCTACAAGCCAGGATTCCTTATGTAAAAAGGTACTTCGTCCCTGGGGTAATACAGGAGGGTGCTGGATGTCTGGTTTATATTTAGAAACGAAAGGAAGAAAAATAAATAAATGGATGAATAAGAGGAGGAGGAGGGTTTAGAAATTGATACCAATTAAGTTCTGAAGTTTCCAAGTTGTCTTGAGCACAGTTAAAGCTCTTAACACCAGCACAGTGGGGATGTGCCATGATTTATTCTGCACATATTCATAAGTTACCCCTAATGTACCCCCCCCCCCATACTGTTACTGTCAGGCCATGAATATACAGCTTCAAGAGTCTGTGTGTGTGTGTGTGCGTGTGCGCACACGCGTGTGTGTGTTAGAGAGAGAAAGGCAAGATTGTGTATGTGTCTGTATGTGTGTGTCCTTCACTGTGTGTGTGTGTGTGTGTGTGTGTGTGTGTGTGTGTGTGTGTGTGTGTTAGAGAAAGGCAAGATTGTGTATGTGTCTGTATGTGTGTGTCCTTCACTGTGTGTGTGTGTGTGTGTGTGTGTGTGTGTGTGTGTGTGTGTGTGTGTGTGTGTGTGTGTGTGTGTTAGAGAAAGGCAAGATTGTGTATGTGTCTGTATGTGCGTGTCCTTCAGTGTGTGCATGTGTATTAGAGAGAGAAAGGCAAAATTGTGTGTGTCTGTAGGTGCGTGTCCTTCAGTGTGTGTGTGTGTGTGTTTGTGTGCATGTGTTTTTCAGTGTGTGTGTGTTAGAGAGGGAAAGGTGAAATTGTGTGTGTCCTTCAATGTATGTGCGTGTATGTGTTTGTGTGCATGTTTTCTTCAGTGTGTGTGTGTGTGTTACAAATTTGCCTCAGTGGATTTAAGAGAGAGAAAAGGCAAGTTTCTGTATGTGTGTGTGTGTATGTGTTTGTGTTGTCCCTTCAATGTGTGTGTGTGTGTGTGTTTATGTGTTCTTCAGTGTGTGTGTGTGTGTGTGTGCATGCGCGTGTCCAAGTAAGGGGAAAGTCTTGCCAGAGTCATGAGACCAAAGCCTTTTTCACTGGCCAGTCTGTCAGCGCTGAGGCTTAGTGTGAGAGAAAGTGCTGGAAAAAAAAAAACACAGGATGGAAGGAAATGCCTTATGTCCTAAGTGAAGCAATTCCAACTGCAGGAGAAGCAAGACGGCTTGTTATAGAGAGACTCACACTTAAGACACACAACGCCAGTTGATCCTCTGCTAGTATTCCCATATTCCCGGAAAGCCTCAAACTACCTTTTCAGATGATCTGCTGAAATACGAGGAATTTTAATGATGATAAATTGGCTACAGCCTTGAAAAAAACACACGTAAAAAAAGGGTTTGGAAAGGACGTGGTGGAGTTAAACATGTACAAAACAGATACACACTGTCTCCTACGCTCATCCTATGTGTTATAGATCGGTAGGTGTTGCTCTCGACGGGATTTGGGTTGCATTTGTTGAAGAAATTTGCGGCGTCCCGTCAGAGCGGCGCGGAGACTGACTTGTTAGGAGGTTATTACTGGAAAGCTGTTGTTGGCTGCACTTTTGACATCAGCCTGAGTGAGACAAGAGCTCCTGTCAACGGGAATAATGACCCGGCCTCACCGAGCCTCACACTTTTGCAGATGGTATGAAATGGGAACTGGGACGAGCATTACATCTTCGGTTGCACCCCGTGCCGTCTCCAAACCGGCACCGTCATGTTCGAAGTCATGGTCTGTGTGTTCTGAATGGGACCGAGGGAAACGGTATGTGAGGGGTCACACTTGTCTTCGTGATGACAACCGTCTTACCGGGAGTTACACAATGCAGCTATCTCTTTCAACCCATCTGATACCAACGTGACGGTTCACTGGCGCATGAAACAGATGTGGATGAAGCAACAGATTTCCCGTAGATGTCAGTCAGTCGGTCCAGAGAAGAGCGCCGTTGATTGCGCTACTTGTTTCTGGACTAAAATCTTGACAAGTACAAACACAACGCTGTGGTACTTTGGCAGCACGCTGTCTGTTTTCCGTCCTTTACTGTACCTCGCCTCCTGGATGATTCATCAGGCTGTACTCTCGTTTCCTGATGAGTGAGAGCTTGCCTTACAGCCCTCCCCTTGGGCCGTGGAACAGGCCCGGCGTTGGCGGACAAAGGGCCTCTATAGATGGGGAGCCAGCGATCCGTTTTCCAGTGATCCCTGCGGTGGCCCCCCGGCAGTGCTGCTGCCGCCGATGCTGCCGCCGCCGCCACCACCACTTTCAGAGCAGGTGTTGACAGACATCCAGGTGAACGTGCCGTGCACTGACTGTGACGTCTTCCAGTTAGGAACCAAAACACTGGGCCCCCGGGACACTCGCTCCTAATGGAGTGCCAAATGCCAACAGTCGGGGTGAGAGACAGCCAGAGAGAGAGATGAAAGACGTCCATTTATCACGGCAGATGAGGAAGTGGATCTGATACAGGAGATCAGCCGAACTAAAAAACACACAGCCCCGCACCTGTAGCTTGTTATTAGAAGGGCTTTGAGACAGGGAGGGGCGTTTACGGCATGTGTTGGGGTTATCGTAGTGTAATATTTCAGACTAGTCCAGTGCAGTTTTGAAATGCGGCTGCCGTAGCTGCATTTTCCGTCAATAAGGAAAATATTCATATCGTTTTATTCCCATTTGTTTGTTGTGCTTTGTCAATTTGACATTCTCCAAAAGCCTCTCCAGATGTGGGCTCCTCTAAGCAAAACAACAGCAGAGCATCTGGTTTTTGGCTGGACCAGCCTTCCAACTGCACATGTCACTGAGCGACCATGTTATGTTAACATGACTGAGTGATCATGTGTCGAGTGACTGACTGTTTCGTTTTTTTTTTTTAAATTTTCTCCCTTTTTCTCCCCAATTGTATCCGGCCAATTACCCCACTCTTCCGAGCCGTCCTGATCTCTGCTCCATCCCCACCCCGCCGATCCAGGGAGGGCTGCAGACTACCACATCCTATACATGTGGAGTCGCCAGCCGCTTCTTTTCACTTGACAGTGAGGAGTTTTGCCAGGAGGACGTAGCACATGAGGATCAAGCTACCCCCCCCCCCCCCAAACAGGCACCCCAGCCGACCAGAGGAAGCGCTAGTGCAGTGACCAGGACACATTCCCACATCCGGCTTGCCTCCTACAGACACGGCCAATTGTGTCTGTAGGGACGCCCGACCAAACCCGAGGTAACACGGGGATTCAGACTGGCGAACCCCGTGTTGGTAGGCAACGGAATAGACCGCCACGCCACCCGGACGCCCCAACTTCAGTACGCTTTAACAACAAATATTCCTGGGACCACTACAGAAAATTGCAGATGAATGTCTAATATCCAGGAATTCAAATTATAGACAGTACCACTAACTATCCCTGGAACAAACTGGCCACAATTTCAAATTTGACCGTACATGGTCCAGCCATATACTAGGTCTTTTTTTATTGAAGACCCCATGAACTGGCATGCAAAGCACCGGGAACTACCGAGATCTGACTTATAGCCCTATAAAACGGAACAGTCGGGTGGGGTTTTGTGAGGGGAGGGAGACTGGTTTGACTGACAGCCAATAGCTGCCAGGCGTTTTTAGCAGAATGTGGACATGGATATGCTATCGGCTGGTTTCAGTCTGACGCTATAAGATAACTCGGCTTCTCTAAATCTCCCACCCAGTTCATTCATTGGTTGCATTTGTTGGTGTGCTCTCGCAAGTGCAGGAAGACGTTACTGACAAAAAATTGTCAGAAAGAGAAAAACGCTGTTTACATCGCTCTTTAATCTGTCCATCTATCGATCTGTAGTGAATTTCTAGAGCACCGCGTTAAACAGAAGTAACTTTTGTGCAGATGAAGAATGATAACGCGTTTCATTTCATGGGACATTGAGCGACATCAAACTGTATTGAGTCCACGTTGCTCAACAGTAGTGCGTCCCTTAAACGGTCAGATTTGTGCACGTCTTAGTGCAACTGCGTTTCCCCTCTTCACTGTTGCAAAAGGAGAACAGCAGCTTTAAAACGCCGTCCCACGCCAGCCGTCTAATGGTCTTAGTTCATGAGACTGGCATTCTCTGACAGACATGAAAAAAGTCAGTGCTGCGGGTCTGTGAGGGTTGGCAGGCTAAACCTGACACGGTCTGGCTTTTCTATTAGGCCATCTTTATACTAAAGAGGGAGAATTTAGAGGAGACGAAGTGACCAAGAAAAACACGGCACTCAAAAGCTTTTTCGTCTCGGGCTCAGTCGGAGGATGATAATGGGCTCCGGGGCCCTAATGCCCTTAATCCACCAGACTTTCGTGATGGCTCTTAAGAGAGGGACCTAAAAGTGAAAATGTGTCTATTTTGATGATCCGTGCTTGATATGTGTCAATCACACGTCTCTTTGGGGGGGGGGGGTTGATGTGGAAGGATGAAGCGGTTTTAAGCGTTGAAAGATGTTGGTGAGAGTTTCCTAATGAACATGAAAGAAAATAAACTGTAGTACTACTGAATGCAAAGCCTTCTGTATCTCCAGCTGTGACTGTCCATCATCAGTCTTAGTCACTGGCTAAATACGACACTGTCAGTGGGGGAAAAAAGTCAGATTGGCAGCTCTGTCGCGCATTTTGCAGGAATATGCAGTCGCTGACACACTAAGCGAGACGGAGTCAAAATGCGAAACAATCTGTGGTTTGGTATCTCCCGTAAAGGAAGTGCTAAAGAGACACATTTACCATATGAACCGTCTCAACCTCTCAGGTCATCTGGGAACAGTCTGCTAAATATTCCCATAGTTAAAAACAAAACACGGTGAAGCTGCATGTAGTTATTATGCTACACACAGCTGGAAAAAACTTGCAGAAGATAGATATAAGACTCGCCCCATCTTTGACCACTTTTAAAACCAGGCAAAAAACGTGTGGCATGTTCTCCATTGCCTTTAACGGATTCTTCAGCATACTGGCAAGTTACACACCGACCATTTTTTCACTTTGCACTTTTCTTTTTTTGGATTCCCCCCCCTTTTTCTCCCCAATTGTATCCGGCCAATTACCCCACTCTTCGGAGCCTAACCGGTCGTCGCTGCCCCACCCCATTTGCCGATCTGGGGAGGGCTGCAGACTACCACATGCCTCCTCCGATACATGTGGAGTCACCAGCCACGTAGCGCATGGGAGGATCACGCTGTTCCCCCTCCCCCCTGAACAGGCGCCCCAACCGACCAGTGGAGGCGCTAGTGCAGCGACCAGGATACATACCCACAGCCGGCTTCCCACTCACAGATACAGCCAATTGTGTCTGTAGGGATGCCCGACCAAGCCGGAGATAACACGTGTTGGCAGGCAACGGAATAGACCGCCAGGCTACCCGGACACTCCTCACTTTGCACTTTAATTCTGCACTTTAAACCCTTTTTCTTCTATTTATGTTTTCACAAAAGTGATTACGAAATGTTGGGTGCCTCACAATCTCTGCTATCAGAATCAGAATCATCTTTACTTGGCCTTGTATGTTTGCACATACGTGGAATTTGACTCCGGTTTAGTGGCTCTCGGTGTGCTTAAACAGAATAACAGCACAAAAAACCCCAGGAATATATACAGGAATGACTACATACAGGTAACCATAGTAACCATCCCTTTCATGTTGGACCTGTGACCGAGGAAGTACTGGGGTCGGCTGGCGCTGTGAACGTGCTCTCCGAGGGCCTGAGTGACCCAGCAAGACACCCTTCATGAAGATCGGCGTTGAGAGCCGGGTCATCTCAGCGTGACGGTTCAGGGTTCAGTTTCCTTTGTGTCTGGAGTGTAGTGACACCTACCATGCTTACCTCAGAATGTAAACACATCTGCTTTTCATGTGGTTATAAGGCAACCGCGTGCGAGACTTTCCTGTGTACAAAAGGCTCGATACAAGTTCCCACCTCCACCGGATGGACCCAGGTCAGCGTGGCACAACACCTCCGGGTTGTGTATTTGTGGTAGGGGAGTATAACCAGGGGTCAGTTTGAGAATTTAAAAACGAATTGACAAAAACCAACCCTTTGTAAAACTACCATTCCAGCTTTCCATCCTCATTGGGTTAATTGCACTATGTGATATATCTTAAGCAAGCAACAATAGTATTCATAAAGAAATCTGCTATCGATATTTAAACACCCCTTCCAGTCATGTCTTAAGACATAAAATGCTGTTTGATTTAATAAGTTGTCTGATGTGTTTTTCTGCAAAATAAGTTCAATTACCTTGTTAAAGCCTTACAATCACATCTACCCCTTTTCCCGTATTAAAAAACCGAGAATCCGTGAATATGCAAATTATCCCCACCCTCAATTCAAATCCGCTCAAGCCGCTCACATGCTCCCCACCGCTCGGCAAGTGGTCATATAGGAGTAATTCAGCAATATTTGTACGAACTGGGAACTGATTCTGAAGAAGAGGAGCAAAGTGGACAGCGTTGCATATACAAGTGGACGTATCAGAATGGTAATGTATTATATGTGTCGCTCTCTACAACGTTAGAAACGCAACGGTAATAGATAACACGAGCCTTCCACTTGACTATGTTATTAATCAGCTTATATTGTGTTGTTGACATTGGATAATCATTGGTCCCGCTCGCCAGCTCTGACAAATTATCTACCTTGTAAAGATAAACACTCAGATGCTCTGCTAGGAAGAGGGGCTTGGACATCATAAATCCCCCTAGCCTGCAGCCAGTCTCTTCTCTCTCGCCCCCCCCCCTTTTTTCCCTCCCCAATTGTATCCGTCCAATTACCCCACTCTTCCGAGCCGTCGCGGTTGCTGCTCCATCCCCTCTGCTGATCCGGGGAGGGCTGCAGACTACCACGTTTCCTCCAATACATGTGGAGTCGCCAGCCGCTTCTTTTCACCTGACAGTGAGGAGTTTTGCCAGGGGGTTGTAGCACGTGGGAGGATCATGTTATTTCCCTCAGTTCCCCCTCGCCCCCCAACAGATGCCCCGACTGACCAGAGGAGGCGCTAGCGATCCCCGTGTTGGTAGGAAACAGAATAGACCGCAACGCTACCCGGACCCCCCCCTCTCTCTCGCTTTCTCCTGACCTACCTCACTGGCTCAGCCACAAGCCTACTTTCCATCAAGCTCATCAACCCCAGCAGTACAAGAAACCCATCTCTTCTACCACTCATCGCCAGATCATTGTTTGAGCTACTACGTTAGCTTCATGTGCTTGGCCGCTCTGCAAATCTTTCAGAGTATTTTCCCAGTGTTGTTGCTTGTTAGTCTAATCACCTTTTCGTTGTGTTTAGCATTGCCACTCTCCGGTTCATCTGCCTGCCTGTTTGGCTGTCTGCCTTCTGGTGCCCGAGCTCAGTGCAGTCCAGCTGTGCTCGCTTCTTCGTCTGGCCCGGCTTTGCTATCTGCCTCCGCCTCTATTGCATCACCTCTCCGCCTCCTGCCATCAATAAACCCCTTTTCCCTACTCCTCTTCGTCTCTTGTCTGGTTCTTGCAACTGGGTTCACTCGTCTCGCCCTTAACAGTCTCTGGAGAAAGAGAAAGGGAGAATAAACTTACCGGTTGACCAACGTGTCGGCTCGTACTCACCGTGTCCCCAGGATAAATGGACGGCACAGTGCCGGGCTTCAATATAAGTTTTGTGGCAAAACCCATCTGTTTTTGTGAAAATTTTCAAAATAGTGCTGTTGAAAGTGACCATCATAAACCTGCGTTTCTCTGGAAGTTTGACCGGGACAATATGATTTTTACAAATAAACTGCACCCATTTCTCTCGGATTTTTGGATGCTTTGGTAATAATTGAAGGCTTGCTGTTTCTCCTTTTGTAAATTTGCAGCTGAAAACAAAATGCGTCTCGGCCATCGTCTTGAAAGTAGTGAAACTTATAGCTGGCAAAATGACAATAAGTAGCTACACCACTTCTCCTCTGGCTCGCACATCGCCGAAGTGGGTGCATATAATATATGTAAAGCACCACCCGTCCATTAACAGGATTGGTTCCCTCAGGTTGTGACATATGAAATCCTGCCTGACTGAATCAGTTTTTTTTTTTTGAGTCTGTCCTTGGTACACTGCAGTTTCAAAGCAGATCTGCTCAGCCATGGCATTGACTGCTTATTTTGCTCCTGGTATGTCTTGTAACATTATCCTAATACCACATGGACATGTTAACAAGGTTAAAAACTTGATTTTCATCGGAGGGGGGTCTTTAAATTCTCTCCATATTAGAGGTTTGCGTACTCGTAGTAATTTTACCATTGGTCGCATTTGGACTTCTCATCTCATCGGCAGCCGCTTCTCCGGGGTCGGGTCATGGTGGCAGCAAGCTAAGTAGGGCACTCCAGATGTCCTTCTCCCCAGCAACGCCCTCCAGCTCCTACTGGGGGATCCCAAGGTGTTCCCAGGCCAGATTGGACATGTAGTCTCTCCAGCAAGATCTGGGTCTACCCTAGGGTCTCCTCCCAGTTGGACGTGCCCAGAAAACCTCCAAAGGAAGGTGCCCAGGAGGCATCCTAATCAGATGCCCGAACCACCTCAACTGGCTCCTTTCAACACGAAGGAGCAGCGGCTCCACTCCAAGCTCCCTCCAGATGTCTGAGCTCCTCACCCTATCTCTAAGGCTGAGCCCAGACACCGTACAGAGGAAACTGATTTCAGCTGCTTGTATCCGCGATCTCACCCTTTTGGTCACTACCCAAAGCTTATGACCATAGGTGAGGGTTGGAACGAAGACTGACTGGTAAATTGAGAGCTTTGCCTTCCGGCTCAGCTCCCTCTTCACCACAACGGTCCTGTACAACGTACGCATTACTGCTGATGTTGCACCAATCCGCCTGTCCATGTCCCGCTCCATCCTACTCACACTTGTGAACAAGACCCCGAGATACTTGAACTCCTTCACTTGAGGCAACAACTCATCCCCAACCTGGAGGGAGCAATCCACCATATTCCGGTAGAGAACCATGGCCTCAGACTTGGAGGTGCTGACTCTCATCCTGGCCACTTCACACTCAGCTGCAAACCGCCCCAGTGCATGCTGGAGGTCATGTTCTGATGAAGCCAATAAAAGGGGAGGGGTGGTCTTTAAATTCTCTCCATATTAGAGGTTTGCGCACTCATAGTAATTTTACCATTGGCTGCATTTGGACTTCTCCCTCTCTCCAAATCCAGTAGAGTGAGGAGGCCTTGGCAACAAAGTCTTAATGACTATTGTGGTAGCGAATAGTTCTTTCATTGACATACTGTTATTACTGTGAGAGATTGATATGAGTGTGTCAATTATCTCATTCCTCTCTTCAGACATAACTAAATCACGCCAATTTGACATGGAGCGGGTTTTTTTCTTAGCCTCAAGTTCATGAAGTGCATCATGGTATTTAAAACCAACCCTTTGTAAAACTGTGTATGGCATATAATGTCTGGGGACATTTTGATGGATCAATATTGCAATATTATGAATTCTATACACAATCAATTCTAGATTGTGTACAGAATTACTAACAAAAATATATGGTTTGTCATAATATAAACACAATGGGAGTGTGATCACAAAACTAAACCGTAAGACTAGAGACGTGTTTTTTTCTCTGAGCACTCAAATTGTTTCTAAATACATTCTGTGCAAAGGAAATCTTTCATGGTTAAGAATATGTAGGCGTAAGGCCACAGTTTATAAGTTGATTGTGGGTTTTTTTTAAACACCCACCACCAGAATGGGTGTCCACCACACATAAAAAAAGGAAAAGCTTGACCCGCACACTGCTTTTAGGATCCAGTGTGATTTCTTTTTTAAATGTCATATCATAAGCGTAGCACAACGTTTCAACCCAGACAGCCTTCGTCCAGTGTGCCTCTTTTAACCTTCATCCCCTTGATCCCCATCCACTTTATTTATTTATTTATTTTTGTTATCTTTTACAAATCAACCGCTACATATAACCCCTCTCATCTCATCCTCAGGTCCCCCAGGTCCTCCAGGTGGGGTACGGGTGGTGGAGACGACCGACAAGAGCGTTGGATTGCAGTGGAGCCGTGGCGCAGACAACCACAGCCCCATCTCCAAATATACCATCCAGTACAGGGACTCCTTCTCAAAAGACGCCTGGAAGAACGCCACTACATGTGAGTACTCCGGCCCCGGCAGCCGGTCAAATAAACACTGTGCTACCTTTAACGATGAGCTGGAACTGGCGCTGTAATAATTTCAGACTCATCACTTAGCGATAGACCTTCACAGTGGCTCAGTGTCTCTCAGAGACGGCTAAAATGTAATTTAGTTGAAGCCACAGTCACTCAGAATATGGGAGTTTGTTCCAAAAATGGAAGTTCATTGTTTTTACAGCTATTTTTTGCTCTGCTCTTGGAGAGCAGGGCTCGCTCTGTATACTATTTGAGCGTACCATGCTATTTTCCCTGAAAGTTTGGCGTTGTAAAATGATGACTATGCCTTCTTCTCCAGCTCCTGCAGATGTAGAGGGGAATGCAGAGACGGCCACAGTAGTGGGCTTGTTCCCGTGGACCGAGTACGAGTTCAGGGTGATTGCCACCAACACTCTGGGAACAGGAGAGCCGAGCAGCCCGTCACCCAATATCAAAACTCTGGAGGCGGGTAAGCTAATGACCTGGCCTTGGACCTAGATAAAAGTCAAGTTACCTTTACTTGTGTAGCACCTAAAAACACGTTTGTTAGAAACCCTCAGGAAGAGCAACAGAGGAGGGATCCCTCTGCCAGGACGGACAGGCATGCAATAGGTGTCAAGTGCACAAAATACACAAAAATAACAGAATTATAATGTAGCATCATCGATTACACAGAGCAAGGTAATGTAGAATACATACTGTTAATGCATAAAACTTAGCAAATGTAAATGTGCGGGGTAGTAAACTTGTACAGAGAGTGCAAGGCAAATTTAGTGAATCTGTGTCCATCCAAGTCAGAAACCCCACAGATGCTCTCAAGAGCTGGAAATAAAGAGGGAGGTTGTATGCTGGTCGTTGGCCCTGCTAGACACAGACACCAGTTTGATCAAGTGACAATAACATTCGACAACTCTGTGGTTTCACAAAGTGTGGCATCAAAAATCTTGGTGTTACGTTTTATAAGCACATTAAAGAAATCACCAAGACTGCCTTTTTTCACTTGCATAACACAGATAAAATTCAGTCTTTCCTGTCCATGGCTGACACAGAGACTCTTAATACCTGCATTTGTTTCATCCAGTCCAGAATGCTGCAGCTAGAATCCTAACTAAAACTAGAACATTTGACCATATTACACCAATTCTTGTCTCCCTTCATTGGCGTCCTGTCCATGTTAGATCAGACTTCAAGGTGCTTCTGCTGACATATAAAATCCTTAATGGGCTAGCCCCATCTCACCTGTCTGATCTCCTTAAACCGTACAGTCCATCTCCAGCTCTCCGCTCTCAAGGTACAGGGCTCCTGTGTGTACCCCAAGATAAAAAGAGGTCAGCTGGTGGCAGGGCCTTTTCCTATCGGGCCCCGTTCTTGTGGAATAACCTGCCTGCTGCCATCAGACAGTCAGAGTCTGTTGAGTCCTTTAAATCCACACTTAAATCTAATCTTTTTACCTTAGCCTACAATCAGTTGCCTTTAAGTTGAGTACTTCACAACCTGTACTGCATGGCGGATCGGTTTCTGTCTTAATGAACTTACCAAGTACTGTTCTGCCCACGAGATTATAGAGGATAGATTATTGACCATGCCAAACTGTTCTCCTCTCTCACATGTCTTTTCTCTCTCTCTGAATGATGTCTTCTTCTGCTTTCTCTTCTTCTGTGTATGGGAATGGTGTCATGTGAATCTCCCTTGTGTGCACTCATAGTCTGTCCTCCTCCCAGGTCTCCATGGTGACGGTGATCGCCACCTGGAAACTGCTTGGCATCCTCCTCATCACATTCTTTATGTATCTTGTAAATCCATATGACTTTGTTATCCTGTCTCAATGTTTTATCCTTCTCTCACTCAGATGTGTGACTAATGTCTTTTCTTGTCTCTTCTTCCGTGTGTGTGAATGGTGTAATGTGAGTCTCCCCTGTGTGCATTTGTAGTCTGTCCTCCTGTCAGGTCTCCATGGTGATGGTCGTTGCGTGGTTCAGGTCCTGGGCTGTTCCGGTGTTATCTGGACACTGCTTGGCATCCTCCTCATCATATTCATCACATATTTTATAATTCTGTTATCCTCTTTCAATGTTGTATTGTGTAAATTGTGTAAATACAACATCCACTGCACGTCTGTCCGTCTTGGGAGAGAGATCCCTCCTCTGTTGCTCTCCCTGAGGTTTCTTCCTATTTTTTCTCCCTGTTAAAGGGTTTTTTTAGGGAGTTGTTCCTCATCCAGTGTGAGGGTATAAGGACAGGATGTTGCGTTGCTGTGAAGCCCACTGAGGCCAATTTGTAATTCGTGATATTGGGCTATACAAATAAAATTGACTTGACTTTTTGGTTCATCCAGTGTTTCTCCTGTGCGAAACATGATCGAATTTTCGTTTACTTTTCAAGACTTATACCCAAATACATAATGCTTTGACACTGTCGCTGCCTGATCTGGGTCAACCGGTTGACTCAGATCAGGCAGCGACAGCTAGAGAGTGGATGAAAAGAGGGAGCGGCGGTAGCAAGAACAAACGTTTTTCAAAGGTTTTGAATAGCCAGAACCACGAGAGGTTCTTGACAGTACAGTCACAACTGCAAAAAAATAATAGGCTTTTAGGCCCAGTAGTACGCGAGATTAGCTGGAGACACACACACGTGACCAAACCCAATATTCCCTCTAGGCTACCTACCGCCTGGCGGAGATAACGAGACCAGTGCAAACGATAGCATAAATCTCCAGGAGGGTGGGAGTTTGACCAAGGGAAAACAGGACGCATCACAAACAGACTCTGAAGTCATCAGACGATCGAAATAGAGAGAGATCATCAGACAGTCCATAAATAAAGGATGAAAAATTGTCCTGGAAAGAGAGAGAGAGAGAGAGAGAGGGACAGGCACACAACATGGGCACACATGTGCTCAGAGATACAAACAGAAGGTTAGAATGGTGTGATGCATTCAGAGAATTTAGGGACATTCTCGGCACGACAAAACCAAGAAATCACTGCTAAGACCTACAGTTATACATACACCGTGACTGAGACCCTCCCAAAATCAGATAGCTGTGACAAGGCTCAGGAGGAAGTCAAACGGCCAAAAAAAATGGGGGCGTCCGGGTGGCATAGCAGTCTATTCCGTTGCCTACCAACACGGGCTCACCGGTTCGAATCCCCGTGTTACCTCCGGCTTGGTCGGGCGTCACTACAGACACAATTGGCCGTGTCTGCGGGTGGGAAGCTAGATATGGGTATGTGTCCTGGTCGCTGCACTAGTGCCTCCTCTGGTCAGTCGGGGGCGCCTGTTCAGGGGAGAGGGAATAGCATGATCCTCCCACGCGCTACGTCCCCCTGGTGAAACTCCTCACTGTCAGGTGAAAAGAAGTGTCTGGCAACTCCACATGTATGGGAGGAGGCATGTGGTAGTCTGCAGCCCTCCCTGGATCGGCAGAGGGGGTGCAGCAGCGACCGGGATGGCTCAAAAGAGTCTGGGGTAATTGGCCAAGTACAATTGGGGAGAGAAAAAAAAAGGGAAAAAAAACAACCAGAGAAATAAGAGACAGCCAGTTGAAAGCTAATGAGAACAGATGGGTTTTCAGTTTAGATGTGGAAGCGTCTGCAGAGTCAGATTCCCTGACGTCGGCTGGGAGACCGTTCCAGAGAAAGTGGGTGTGGTAAGAGGCTCTGCGGACTCCTGTTTAACTCTGGGGACAGAGAGGAGGCCTGATCTCAGAGAACGGAGGGCACGAGAAGGTACACACAGCTGTATAAGATCTGACAAATATGAGGGGGCACATTAAAGTCCGATCTAGCAAGACCGGGGGTCCAGTGAAGGGAGGCTATAATCGACATGACATGGTCAAACTTTTTTTATTTTAGTTAATATTCTAGCAGCAGCATTTTGAACCGTCTGAAGTGTTAAATGCTAGCACATGGCAGGAAAAAAAAAGACATTGCAGTAATGTCATCTGGATGAAACAAAATCATGGCTCAGGATCTCAGCATCAGCTGTGGACAGAAATGACCGGAGTCTGGCAGTCTTTTGTAGGTGGAAATAGGAGTTCTTGGTGATTTCTCCCAATGCGAAATTCAAAAGAAGGGCATTGATCAAAAATAACACCCAAGATTTTGGGCCGGGGAACTTTGGGAGCTCACACAGTTGTCTTGGTAATAAAGGCGACTTTGTCTCGCAGGGCCGATAACCAGCATCTCAGTCTTTTCAGAATTAAGTAGTAAGAAGGTAGACGACATCCAATTTTTCACTGCACATAAGCATGCCTGTTGATTTCTAGTGTTTACTGTGCTGTGTTATCCTATAATTACATGCTATACCAACATGTTCTGGTATGATTCAGCTCTGCTCTCCTGAATTTTTTTTTTCAGCATCATTCAGTAATATCAAATAGTGTTTACTTACCTAAAGTATCGCTGCAGGATTGAGTCAGCAGGAATTCCATAGTGTGGCCGTACTTCCTTCAGCAGAACCGCAGTTGATGGCTTACCACATAAACCTCGTCAAATGAGCCCCTTTGAGAAACGGTAGACTGAAATTCAATTATGAAATGAAAATCATAGGCCTCGGGTAACCTCACTTAAAACAATAATCTTGGCCAGAGTCGAGTACGAGCCACTGAAAGCTAGGGAGAGGGGAGATGGGGTCCCATGGAAATGCCGCCACAGCGAACATGAAGGTGGTGCACTTGGAACGACCCTGAGACATTGATATCGTGTTTGCATGGGAAGGATGCTTCTGTAGTGCTTGCCAGGGTTTAGGGTATGACCTGTGTGGGTTGGCGTTGTTTGTGTGGGCTCTCAATATGTGGGCTCAGAATTTTGCCGGTTCTGTCTCATTGTAGTTCCTGTGGTGGCGCCCTCCGACATCAGCGGGGGAGGAGGAACCAGTAGGGAGCTGACCATCACTTGGACGGTAGGTTCGAGTAACTTTTCACCTCTGTCTGTCTCTTTGTCATGGGGGGGGGGGGTACCACAAACTGAGCGAGCGATGATGGAGAAGAAGAAAATGTTTGTATTTATCATCATCCTATTTTTAACCCATTTACAACTGCTGCCTTTGATAGATTTCTTGCTCCCAACATGGAGAAAATAGTCTTTTGCTTAGCAAGGGCCCGGCCCTTCAAATGCCAAGCAGCTGGTGAGAGAGGCGGATGTGTTTCGGGGCGCGCGGTGCCCTGACGCAGGCGTCTCTCTCCAGACATATGGTGGGAGGATGAGGCCAGAGCGCCCGCCGCAGGAGACGAGGCATGGGGAGAGACCCGAGAGGGCACCAAGCCAGTCAAGTGTCCGAACTGTCTGGATAACACGCGGAGGATGCAGAGCCGATCTGCAGGCTGTGTAAACAACATCTGATTAGTGGCATTGACCCTGTCTCCAAGTTTAGTCAAAATACCGAGTATGGCCGCAAAAGCATAATCCTGCCCATACTGCCGTGTTGCTCTGTCTGCTTCTTTACCATGTCAGCGGCCGCCAACAAGAACAAACTCAACCATATCACACACACACACTGCCTCCAAAGTCAACGGTTGCCTTCCCAACCCCAACTTCTCTGACCTCGACAGCAAAACCATCAAATGCAGAAGCACGTCCCGTATCACGAGACCCTCGGCACCCCGTAACCTGCCGAGAGGCCTGCTTTGACCAGAAATGTTGTCCCCTCTGTCATAACAGCTGTAAACTAACGACCTTGTTTAAGGTCTTTGTCCAAACCTGTGTACCCATGTCCCACTGAACTTAACGTTTGTAGTGTGTAGCCATACCTGTACGCCCATATATGAGTGTATGGATCTGTCTGTCTGTTTCTGTCTGTCTGTCTGTCTGAATCAAGGGTTTGAATCCCATCGTGGCCCGCCATGCTAGAGAAATCCTCTTTACACATTCAGGTTACTGGAAGGCACCCTGGTTTAGAAAGCAAAACCATGAAGTTGAACAACAAACGTGTATTTTCCACGTCACATGGTGTGTCAGTTAACATCAAGTTGAAGTGAGGTGGTCGACTCGGCATCACAACAAGAGCATGACAGGAGGGCAGCATGGCAACATCAGAATATTGCAGCAGAAATCATAAAACAGCGAGAGACATGACAGAAAAGAAAATGTGAACAACAGCGTTAGACGGAAACAGTACGAAGACGAGTTAAACTGTGAGACGCTCAGTCAAGTGTGGGTAACAGCACTGTGCAGTGGCACTTAGGTGTGTGTGTGTACTGGTTCTGGTGTGTACTGTGTATTTAGGAAGTGATTATTTTATCTTCCCTTTAGCCTGTCCAGCCGCAGTACTACTACGGGAGTAACTTTGGTTATATCGTGGCCTTCAAACCCCACGACGACAACGAGTGGAGGAAGGTGACGGTGGCCGACCCACAAGCCAGACGATACGTCCATAAGGACAACGCCATCCCTCCGTCTACAGAGTTCCAAGTCAAAGTCAAGGCCTTCAACAGTAAAGGAGAGGGACCCTTCAGCGTCACGGCCGTCATTTATTCTGCCCAAGAAGGTAAGCGCTGAGATATAGATATAGATATAGATATAGCGGGGTTTTTTCCGGAAAGCGTCAATGGTGTTGATAGAGGTGCTCAACTAATGAGAAGTGGAATATATAAAAAAAAAAAAAAAATATATATATATATATGGTATTACAGACACCAACACTCTCCTATTTCAGTCTGTCAGTGTCACCTACTTATCAGTACCGAGGCATTTCTGTGGCATAGGATCCATTTAATAGCGGTTCTCGTGTATAAATTTGTGGAATTTTAATACCCCTTGAAATTGAACTTGTCCTCTCTCTCTCTCTCTCTCTCTCTCTCTCTCTCTCTCTCTCTCTCTCTCTCTCTCTCTCTCTCTCTCTCTGCTCGTTCTTCGCGGGGATTATCATGATCTATGCAGCATGAACCAGCGAGCTGATAATTCGCCCAAGGATGCAAAGCATTTACCCCACATATTAACTTGCACTGACAGACTGTCGAGATAACTGGCCGCCCCTCGGCAACACAGATGCTAAGGTTTAGAGGGAGAGAACGATGCCTGGTTGCCGTGGCAACGCTACCCTGGGAACTTCGGCTGTTAGCATCTTTTTTTTTCTTTTTCTTTTTTGGTTGTGTTTAAAAGACATGAGTGAGCGTGTACAGAAAAGTAGACGTACGTGTGCATGTTTGTGTGCGTGTTTCCATTTATAAGCGCACGTGAGAGTGTGTGTTGTATGTGTGCATGTGTGCTGTTGAACACATACTGTCCTGTGTACTTGCGAGTGTGTGTGTGTGTGTGTCTCTCTCGCTCTTTGGGTGTAGTATGTGTCTCTGTAAGAGTGTATGTGTGTTTTTGTGTAGCACATGCATCTGTGTGTGTATGTGTGTGTGTGTGTGTGTGTGTGTGTCTCTTAGCGTGTATGTGTGTTTTTGTGTAGCATCTGTGTGTGTGTGGGTGTATGTGTGCATGAGAGAGAGAGAGTATGGGTGTGAGTATGGGTGCACGTGTCTGTGAGCATACTGTATGTGTGTGTGTGCATCATACTGTATGTTTGTGTTCTGTATATGTGTGAGTCGGAGTTGACCCAGTGGAAGTGTGTGACAGCTGGCTGGTTGGTGTTGTGTACTGGTGCGGTGATTTGACAGTTTCCTGGAGCACACATCACAGCAGCCATGTGCCTCGGCCTCATAACTCAGAAAAAAAACCCCTGTGTGTCGGCTCGGAGCAGGAACGTGGCCAGGGAGAGATTCCTGTCACGGGATTTGATCCGTGCAGTGATAAATCCTAATTACTGGAATACTGCGTCACACCACTGAGTGAGAAAGTGCGTCAGCTGAGCCAGAATACACCTCCCCGACCACGGAGGCCGCCATTAAACTAGCAAGCAGCACATAGTTTATGATGATTCTAGTGGATCCATTAAAGGGTGTGCGATTCAGGCCAACGGCATATGTGTTCACTTAGATGTGATGCTCGGCAGCAGCGAGCTAGCACGTGGTTATTACAAGATTAAACTCACCGCTAAAAGGACACGTCCGGTATCACCGTTCTTCAGTTGGAGATTGATGACGTTTGCGTGACACCGTTCTGCTGCTCCATTAGGAGGACATTCTGTGAGAGGTGTTGGGGGTCACCATGTGGGGGTCTATAAAAGCACAAACAAACATTAGCAGGCCCGCTGCAACCCCTGTCGTTTTGAATGGACTGTGGTTGTAAGATTTACAAGTGTGTTTTTCAGGGGGGGATGTTGCATACGCTTTGGCGTGACCTTGTTCCTGTAGGCTTCTCTTCCCCTCCTGCCTTAACACACATATAGATATACTACAGACAGCTCCATTTGGGCGGCATGGCGGCGCAGTGGTTAGCGCAATCACCTTACGGCAAGAAGGTCCAGGGTTCGAATCCCAGGGTTGTCCAACTTTGGGGGGTCATCCTCCCACAGTCCAAAGACATGTAGGTCAGATGAATCAGCCATACTAAGTTGTCCCTAGGTGTGATTGTGTCGGCCCTGTGATGGACTGGCGGTCTGTCCAGGGTGTCTCCCCGCCTGCCGCCCGATGACTGCTGGGATAGGCTCCAGCTTCCCGCAACCCCAATTGGGATAAGTGGCTTGCATAATGGAATGGAATGTCAATTTGATACAGGTGCGTCTCATTGACAAGCCATTTTTTTTATTTCCTGATTCTGCCTGCCTTCAGACCATACTGTCCACAGAAGACAGTGTCCCGATTTAGGGGCCACATCCTTTGAAGGACATGGTCTACAAAGGCGGGTCCTTGTAGACCGCGAAGAACGAACTAAGCGTTGTTAAATGAGACGGTCTGGAGGATTTCTTATTTGCGTAACCAGCTGTTCCCGCCCTTACGAAGCACCGCTCCTGTCGCCTAGCAACATTGACAGCTGAAGTTGACAAACTGTAGTGGAAATGGAGCCAGAAATTTTAATTATTTTTTTTTTAACATTAACAATCATTTTACCAATGCTAGCATCACTAACTTCGAGTAATTTCGCCTATTTTTTTTTTCATTTTGGATTTTTTTCCCCCCTTTTTCTCCCCAATTGTACTTGGCCAATTACCCCGCTCTTCCAAGCTGTCCCGGTCGCTGCTCCACCCTCTCTGCTGATCCAGGGAGGGCTGCAGCCTACCACATGCCTCCTCTGATACATGTGGAGTTGTCAGCCACTTCTTTTCACCTGACAGTGAGGAGTTTCACCAGGGGGACGTAGCGCATGGGCGGATCCCGATGTTCCCCCTCCCCCCCGAACAGGTGCCCCCGACCGACCAGAGGAGGCGCTAGTGCAGCAACCAAGACACATACCCACATCCGGCTTCCTACCCGCAGACACGGCCAATTATGTCTGTAGGGACTCCCAACCAAGCCGGAGTAACACGGGGATTCGAACCGGCGATCCCCGTGTTGGTAGGCAACGGAATAGACTGCTACGCCACTCGGACACCCAACTTTGCCTATTATTTTAACAAAATTTTGAGGTTTTAAGGCTCCTTAATTTTTTTTAACATCTGTGAGTGAGTTGAAACCCAGTACTTGCATTTAAAAGTGTGATCGTCAGCCCCTGTTGGAGTTGGAGACGCCATTTTCTTGTGGGAAAAAATCCCATCATCACCGGCGCACAATGACTCTTGGGATAGGTTGGGCAACAAAGGATCCAACCGATGTGTCCTTAAAATTCCAACGAATGAAGGCCGCATTTCTCGACCGCATTTGAAAGAGCCTTCGGAATGGGACAGCCTTGGCGTGCCGTTGTGACATAATCAGCCTTCAAATGCAGCCTTCAACGGATGCAGCCGCTGACTTGGATCACGGCTAGTGGCGTGGTGTATGCAGTACATCTGTAGTACTCTACTAAGCACAACACACTAACAGTATATACTGCATACTAACAGTACTAAACACTGTTTTATCCAAATGTGTTTAGTGTGTGGCATAATTCAAATGCCAGTGTAACCTTTTATTGCCATGGTAACAACACAAAGTGCCGTTTTCTAGATTAAGAGTAACGAGAGATAATGTACTAGTATTCAGTGGTACATACTGTATTGCTGTTCATGTACATCAAAAAGGCTGAAAGGCTGCTGAATCAGGGTCACTTCAATGTCCGCCATCTTGGCTAAGAAATTTTGGCCGGAAACTGCCTTCTGTGTCTCCATGGTAATCACTTAAAGTCACCATTTTCCTCTGGAATAGCATCCAGTTGATTCATATTTGATTTGTTGGCAAGATTAGCATACATCCTGGCATTTTAATGTATAGTAGGTTTTTTTCCTTTTTATGAACATTTTAATCAAGTATACTAAAAACGTGTACTTATATCAACATACAATTTCCGCTTCTGGTGTCGGAAGGTGGCGGCATGAATTCATGTTTGCAGCAGCCTCACTCAGTGCCGGTGTGGGAAGGTGGCGGCATGAATTCACGTTTGCGGCGGCCTCATCCAGTACCATCCATGCAGTGTCTTGGTCCACATCTGTGTCTAAGTTTGTCTTCGTTTGATGGCTGGGAGAGCCTGGTCTGCTGCGTCCTGTGGGCCCAGGGACCACAGCCCTGCCCACAGCTGTGCCCGAAGAGGTAACACCGAGGGTGGTCTGACAGGACACGGAAGTGGGGCAGGCTAAGCTAACTGCTAGCCCATGCAGACCGGCAGTTCCGATAACACCGTGGGCGGTCTGGTGGCAGCCTCGCCCAAGGACCACAGCCCTGACCAGAGCTGTAGCTATGCCCAAAGAGGAAACACCGAGGGCGGTCTGACAGGATGCAGAAGCGGGGCAGGCTAGGCTAACTGCTAGCCCATGCAGACCGGCAGTTCCAACAGTCATCCTGGCTGGCGTTCGTTCTCATGGACAGTGATTTCTTTTTTTTTTTAGTTTGGATATGCGTTAGTTTGGATATATGTGTTCTTGTAGTGTGTTTTTGTCTTTGTGTTGCACTGCTGTGGGCTGGGGGAAATTGTTTCGTTTCATTTCATGTGCACAAGTGCATGAAATGAAATGACAAAGTGTTCCTGATTCCTGGTATAGTACGTATTACAGTTGTTGTATGGGTATTCGGACACCCTCAGCATCTTAAAGCAGCCATGCCTGTTCATTACTCAGATAGAGAGGACGCTATTTGAGATGGGTATTCTTGCCAACTATGTACAATGTCTAGTTTGTATGGTAGTTGTGTTACTATATTGTTTTGTGTCTGCTTGCTTCTGCATGGTTCAGTGTTCCTATTGATTAGAGTTTATCGTGTCTTATGTCATGTGTTCCTACAGCACCGTCTGAAGCTCCGACCAGTGTGGAGGGCAGAGCTCTCTCTGCTACAGAGGCCATCGTGTGGTGGCTTCCTATTTCCCAGAGCAATGTAGAAGGATACCAGGTCAGTCGGTTGATCAATCAATGAAATAAAAAGACTTTGATTGCAAAGCAAATTTTGTATGAAATGCGACACAATGAAGTTCACATGAAAGTAATAAAAAGCTGAAAAAATGCCGGGCCTAATTATCACACATGGGTCAATACCAAGAATACAGTTGTGATTAGTATTATCTTGGCATTGGCTGAAACCTGTCTACAGAAACAATAAAATATATAAACACAAGATAGATGGAGACGGGCTATAAAAGCAATAGTAATTAAGGTCAATTTATTATGCACTGCTGGGATTGACAGCCTATCCAGTGAGGTGTACATCCCATCAATGTGAAATGCCAAGAATTATATCAGTTGATATATATCCAGTTTGGCTGAAGAGGAACCATTTCATTGTGTTGCAGGTCTGGTTTTCCATCTCTTGACTCTCCTGCTGCCTGCGTTCGCTGTTTGTTGTGAATCTTGCACGCCTTTTCAGGATTTTATTTTACATGGATTCAGCGGCCGTGTAACGCGGATCTTAAATCGTGTCCTTCTTCAACTTCTTGCGATTCAGGTGAAGTACTGGAGGAAGCGTGAAGACAGCGAGGCGGGGGCGCAGAGGGCGGTGGTGTCCAGCAAGGAGAACCACACCAAGCTGGAGGGCATGAAGCCCTCCTCCTTTTACCTCATCGAGGTCCGGGCCTACAACGCCGCTGGATATGGGCCGTCCAGCCAGCACCTTGAGATCTACACCAAGAAAGCCCGTAGGTTGTCCTTTAAAGTGATCAGATAGGACCGACAGGGGGTGGAAGAGACAGAAATGCTTTGTGTAAAGTGGAAAGCTGAAAGATTTCTACCCTCTGTTAAAATTACTGTCTTTTGCTAATTGACTATCTTCGATGCTTCTCTCTGGTTGCTCCACCAGAGAGGAAGTTTCGCCTTATCCTCTGTTGTCGGCCAATCACTGCTGACTGAAGTCAAACGTGTCAGTTCCTATCTTGGTTCATATGCGCAGCTCGAGTTTTTTTTACACGGGAAGTGTTGTACCAACACTGTTTTTTAAAATGCAAACACTTTCAGAAGGAAAGGCTTTCATGAATTGAGAGTGAGTGAGTGAGTGAGTCATTATTGTTTTACCATAGTGGGTGACGGATAGTAACAAATGGACATTCATTTACATGAAAAAGTTTGAGAACATCAGTTTGAAGATACAATCCTGGAGAATGTCGCTTTGGTTTTACTTACTGACACCGATGGTGATACAGATAATTGCGCTGGTGTTTGACCACTCTAAATCCCAGATGTCCATTAGAAATTAAAGACTCCCCCGTGTTATCTCCGGCTTGGTCGGGTGTCCGTACAGACACAATTGGCCGTGTCTGCGGGTGGGAAGCCGGATGTGGGTATGTGTCCCGGTCGCTGCACTAGCGCCTCCTCTGGTCGCTCGGGGCACCTGTTCAGGGGGGAGGGGGAACTGGGGGGAATAGCGTGATCCTCCCATGCGCTACGCCCCCCTGGTGAAACTCCTCACTGTCAGGTGAAAAGAAGCGGCTGGTGACTCAGAGGAGGCATGTGGTAGTCTGCAGCTCTCCCTGCATCGGCAGAGGGGGTGGAACAGCGACCGGGACGGGTTGGAAAGAGTGGGGCTATCGGCCGGATATAACTGGGGAGAAAAAGGGGGGGAAATCCCCCTCCCCAAAAAAGAAAAAAGTACTAAATTTAGCCAGCCCAGTCTTGTAAGCAGTATCAGTTCACCTGCTAGCTGAATGCAGTTAGCAGGAAATGTACATCCTTTTACATGGTACTGCTATAATCTGATTGGTTAGAAAATCAATAAGAGTCGTTGGATGTTAACTTTGTGTGACACGTCACACGGCAGCTTCAAATGAAGTGTCCTCGATGTGATAAAAGTGATTGGGAGTGAAACTGCAGTTTACAAAATTGATTAGGAGTAGAAAGTGAACAAATGAATTTCAAGGTGGATAAATAAAGCCATCTTAAATATTTTTAGGTTTTGCCACACTTAGTATTTACTACGTTTGATACTGATTGTATCAGATAACTTGGTTTTTATCAATTTATGATTTGAATGCATTTTTGTTTAACCAGTTCTGGCTATTTTATCATCCACGTGTTTAACCTTTTAAATAATTATTTTTTTTTAATTTAATTTTAAATTATTTATTTATTACTATTTTATTAATTAATTAAGCAAATTGAATTTATTTACTTTTTTTGTTGGTTTTATCTTACTCTATATTTCTTATTTAATGTCTTTTTATACCTTATGTAAAGCACTTTGAATTTCCATTGTGTATGAAATGTGCTAAACAGATAAACTTGCCCTGCCTCGCCATGACTGATTTTACATTTATCAGTTAATTTCTGTTTCGTCCTCGCGTCATAAGGGTCAACCGGATTTTGCAGTTAAACTGCGGAATGTGGTGAAGGTGGAGAAAGCTGCGCGGTCACCGTTTGTGCAGAAGATGTCAGTGGTTTGTGTCGGTGTGTAGCTGCTCATTACTCTTCTGTCTTCTTTTTCTTCTTCCCAGCGCCAAGTCGACCCCCCAGAATAATTGGTAAAAAGTTAAAGGGCATCACAGTAAATGTCGCCTGGGAACACGTGGAACCGCTGGCCAACGAGTCGTCTATAGATGGCTACAAGGTGGGCGCATTTCATTCATTTCTCAGTCTCAGCGAGTAAAGATGTGCTAAAACAATCAAGTCAAGTCAGTTTTATCTGTATAGCCCAGTGTCACAAATTACAAATTTGCCTCAAGGGGGTTTACAGCAACACAACATCCTGTCCTTAGACCCTTGCATCGGATAAGGAACAACTCCCTAAAAAAACAGGAAAAATCTAAAAAAAAAAATCGAGCAATAGAGAATTCACTGATGTCTGTTTCCTGTTTCCTTCAAACCATTTGATAGAAGAGTGTCTTGTAGGAGTGTGTCTTAATGCATGCTCAATAATCCAGGTAAGAAGATCAGAGAAGGTTGAATCAGTCCATCTGGATATAACGTTTACTGACAGATACATTTCATCTCTCAACTAAGTGACCTCTTCGGTCTAAACTGACTGACTGCAGGTATTCCCACCCTTATAAACAATACAGTGCCTAACGACCGAAACCAACGACCAGTTTCATATGCAGATATGGGTGTGACCATTAACTAGGGTTTCACTGGCCATGTGTACTATTCACAGTACAGCATGATTGCAACAGTCCCTAATCCTCTGTAATAGTACACATGGCCACTGAAACTCTAGTTAATGGTCACACCCACATTTGCATATGAAACTGGTCGTTGGTTTCGGAACAGCTGCAGTCAGTTTAGACTGAAGATGTCACTTAGTTGAGTGATGAAACGTATCTGTCAATAAACGTTTTGTCCAGATGGACTGATTCAACTTTATTTGGTTCTAGTAGTGTGGTGTTTATGTCATATATAAATCCTGATCACCATCCGCTGTCTGGAACTCCTTTAACGTTACTCCTGACTATAGTCACAGTATCACTTCTATCTGCTGCATCCCCCATTACTCAGTTCATTACTAGTGGTGATCTTCCTGTTGCTTACTTGTGCTAAATGCACTTGACATGACATGCAATCCTGACTAATATAATTACTATTTCTGTGAAATTACATTGTAGGTTACTATTACAGTAATTAACAGTGCTGTAAGTAAGTAATGCTGACTTTATGCTTTGTAAATTAGTAAAATGTAAACATTTCAATGTGTGTTCATATTTTATGGGGCTAATTTTATCAATTTGCTGCAATTGTACTGTTATTGTGCTTGTTGCAACTGCACATTGTGCCTGCACACAAAGCGCAATCTTACTGTGTGTATCATCCTGTGTATTTTTATGCATCTATGTAGTTCTGCCTTAGTTTTACCTAGTAGATTCATAGTATATTTTGCCTGTTATATTTTATCCCATCACCTTCATATGTGTATAGAATATACTTTTGTACTATATTTGTCTTTCTTTATAAACGTGACTTCTGAAAGCATCTGGAGCTAAGCTTTTCATATGCTTTTCACTGTGTGTGTGTGTGTGTGTATAGGTGCTGTACAGACAGTATGGCCATTCTGTAGGGACTCTGTACACCACCAGCAGGCGGTACATAGACCTCCCTGTGCACAAAGAGGAGTACGTGGTGGAAGTCAGGGCGCACAGCGAGGGGGGGGACGGGGCTGTGGCGAGCATCCGTATCTCAGGTGACCCACACACTCCTGATGTTTTCCATCCAACTACTGTATGCTGCAGAACAAAAAATACCCGAGGGGTTTTTATCATGCATAAAACTGCACATCTTGTCAGTGTATCTAGTTTAAATTAAATTCTTGAAAAAAGTTGCCTTTTCGAAACAAGAAATGAGACTCAAGAGACTGAATACAGGTTAAACGGAAATGGTTTTCTGCAGCATACAGCATACAGTACATCTGAATGTGGCTTTGTGACTGTTTGAGATTTGTATTACGCTGTAGTACTGCATGAAGGCTTGGCAGGCTTCACAGTGAAACACTTTACGTGCACCGTACAGAGACTTGTCATCTGTTCAGCAGCAAACTGGATGCCATATTCAATTTACTGGCCGGTGAAATGTAAATCAGTGTCTGACAGTAAACTATTGAGAAAAATAATACGCCCTTTTCATTTCAAACCTATAAATTTATGCAAGTTTGGTTTCATGGCAGTGGCACAAAAAAAAGAAGGAGAAAAAAAAAGGAGGACAGCCCCCAGTGAACAGGTCACATTCAGAATCTATTGTCGCTCCATGACATTTTGTGACTGCTCGTTGCTGGGCTGTCATTTTTGCAGGAGGGATTATAGAAGGTTTAAAGATGGCAGCCAGGAATCATTTGTCACTGTCAGAGGGCTCCCATGAGGCCGCAGCCGGGCTGTCACTCCGCATTTCACAGCTTGGACGGGGGGAGGTGGATGAGACGGGGGACTGGTCCGTTACTAAAGCCCAGCGATGGCTGACTGACTTTATCCCCTTATTGGTCTGCAGACTGAGTGGCTGGCCGACCAGGCGGAGGGGGGTCTTAAACCCCTGTAATTGATCTTGATGAGATGAGTTGAGGAAACCCTCCCAACCCCCAACCCCTCCTTTTTTTTGTCATTCCTTATCCCTTATCGTTCAGTCCAGACCCTCCTGACAGCTTGATTTCACAGAGCCGGGAATTGAAATTGCAGGGGGTGTGGGGCTTTGGGTTCAAATGCAAGGCATTGACAAATGGAGGGGCATTTAAGGTGGTCTCCTCACAGACGGGGTCTATTATCACACCTCATCCACCATATATGGGTTTCAGTGTGATGGATGAGAGTGAGTCCACTCGAGAGGTCTCAAATTGTTTTCACTGTCTGTGGCAAATCCTCAAATCAGCGGCCAGTTGTACTGTCGGAATGGCTCTCTTGATTTAGTAATACAAGTGTGGATATGTGTATATGGACTACACACTGCACTGTATATGCATACGGACTATACACTGCACTGTATATGTATATGGACTATACACTGCACTGTATATGTATAGTTTGATATGAGACGAGAGATATTTTTTCCTTCCCACACAATAAGCATGACAAACCTTTTAAAAGCAACCACCAAATGGACACTATCCATCCATCCTTCCAGGGGTGTCGTAGTGGGGATAAAAGTGGGACTGACTACCCAGGGCCCCAATGGGAGGAAGGCCCTTGAAAAGCCTGGAATGAAAATTTATATTTTTTGTTTGCTTTTTTTTTTCTTCTCGGATTTTCCTCCCTTTTTCCTCCTCTGTTGTATCCAGCCAATTACCCCAGTCTTCCGAGCCATCCCGGTCGCTGCTCCACCCCCTCTGCCGATCCGGGGAGGGCTGCAGACTACCACATGCCTCCTCCGGTACATGTGGAGTCACCAGCCACTTCTTTTCACCTGACAGTGAGGAGTTTCACCAGGGAGATGTAGCACATGGGAGGATCACACTATTCCCCCCAGTTGCCCCTCCCCCCTGAACAGGCGCCCCAACCGACCAGATGAGGCGCTAGTGCAGCAACCAGGACATATACCCACATCCGACTTCCCACCCGCAGACACGGTCAATTGTGTCTGTAGGGACGCCCGGCCAAGCCAGAGGTAACACGGGGATTCGAACAGGCGATCCCTGTGTTGGTAGGCACTGGACTGGATCGCTACACTACTCGGACGCCCCTTCAAACACTGAGATTTTTGGCTGCCACATTTTCTGTAATCAGAGTTGTCGATTGTTATTGTTACTTGGTCAAACGGGTGTGTGTGTCTAGCAGGGCCAGCGACCAGCATCTCAGTTTTATCCGAATTTAAAAGCAGGACATTTAACTACGTCCCAATATTTCCCAGCAGTCAAGCAGGCCTCTAAATTAGTCATTTGAGTACGATCATCAGCAGCCCTTATAGGCACATACTCATACAACAAGGTTGTTCAAAACTCTGCAGCGAGGCTTTGAACAAAAACCAGAAGAAGAAACTTAACTTCTCCAGGTTTAGTTTGATGATCCACTACATTTGTTTTTTGTCTTTTCTTGATTATAAAGCACCTTATAACTCTGTGGTGAAAATGTGTTGTACAAGTGAAGCATATTATATCGTACGTCTTGCTTGTGTACCCCAGGTGGAGGTGTCGTGGCCGCCCAGTCTCTCAGCCTCGTCTCCCTGCTCCTGGTGGCCCTCCTCGGCCCGGACCTCTGAATGTAGTGCCGCCATCTTTGTCTTCACTCGGCGTGAAGGAGACTCTGTACGGTTGACACCTATGAGGATCACTTGACTCTTTCCACACTCGTTTTGGTTTTTTGCCCCACGGCCGGAAAACCATATTCCAACCGTCCCCCCCCCCCCCTTTGGAATATGTTCGTGGAAAAAGACACAGGAAAAAAAAAGAAGAAAAAAAAAAAAGAGAATTGGAAATGGACAAAGACATCCCTTATTTAATACCCGCAAAGCATCTCCGCAGGACCGTCGAAGGAGTTCTGTCTAACTTTGTTCAATATGCCTTACGTTAACATGTACCCTTACCTTTCACCACGCCTCGCCGGGGAGATGGACGGCGAGAGGGCGGGGGCGCGCCGCGGCCCGGCCCGGCCTCTAGGTGGCTCTCTCACAGGCGCGGCGTGGCGTTCCGGATAATCGATCCCTCCTTGCATTCCATATCTAGACGAACCGGTCCGGACGCTTGTGAAGGTTAAGTGTACAGGTTTATGAAAACGTCCTTGTGTGATTCTTTTCAGTGGACTTCCTGTTTCTTTCTTCTTCTTCTTTTTTAAAGATGCTCTTCTCCTTCTTCTTCTTTTTTAAAGATGATCTTCTTCTTCTTCTTCTTTTTTAAAGGTGAAGCACACCCTCTGCTAACAGAGATACAGTCAAAGCAAATATCCGCTCCTTGCATACTCTGTTTCATCAGCAAGCATCGTATAGGAAAAAAAAGAAGCGATTTATGTCATGCTAAAGTAATATATGCAATGATTTATATGGTTTTGCTACCAAATATACCGTTGATATAAGAAGTTCGTCAGCAAACACGTGGATTGACTCGATATTGTCCGCGCTTCCGTGTGCTTCGTGACGCGCGCCTCGCTGTCGTGATACCGTTTTTACAATCCTGCGCATGTTCATATCGATGTCAGGAGGGAGTGGCGTATTCAAAAACAGCGAAGAAGAAGAAAAGACGCGGGAGAATTTCTGTGGGGCGTGTATTGGCATTTTCAGCGTTGAATGTAAATTAAACCACAAGCTTGACAACATAGGAGAAAATACGCTTTCCGGTATAGACGAAGCGCAGCGTCTGGCTGTCGGGATGCTGGTTGCCATGGAGATGACGGTACGTTTATACGGGAGTACGTGCCGCCGTTCGTTTCAATGTGTCCAACTGAGAGGTCGCACACACGCCGTGACCGAAGAATACGTTGTTAGTGTACGTTTCCACTTTAATGGCTTTTGTTTTGACTGCATCACTCGGACCTCGGTGGTACCAGCTCCTGCTTTGTGGAGAAAGAATGTTGTCGTTTCATTTTCTTTCTGCAAACCCTCCATGATCTCCCTCCCTCCGTGGCTCCGTGCGAGCGCCGCTATGAAGCCACGGCGGTCCGCAGTAGCGACGCTCACACGCCGCACGGTGGCGGTGCCATGTGCGGAACGTCCGCGGCTACTTCATGTTCTCTAACGGCACAACTTGGCTAGCTCCTGTGACAGTCATCTTAACGGTGCCGCTTCTCGTCGAAACAAGAGCCGACGGATGATAAAGAAGTAAGGCCGGCTATGTCAGCGTTACACAACCCGTTTGTTATATATTGTGGTAATACCCCGGCCCGCCTATAGGTGGCAGCAACGGACCAGGTATAATCACAATATATTGTAGCGAATTCGGGGGAACAACGAAACCACAGGAACTGCCGCGGCCGGGAAGCGAACCCGTGTCGCCCGCACCGCAGGAGGCATCGCTAACCGACTGGTTAACGTCGTCGCTTGCGGAGCGGGAGACACAGGTTCGCGTCCTGGCCATGGCGACGGTCTCCCAGACTGCTCCCCCGAATTCGCTACAATGTATAACACCGTCCACAGCTCGTTGAGTTCTCCCAGAAGCCCCCGCTGTCGTCTGGGTCATCAGCTACGTGGTGCTCAGAGGTATATACGCGGTATCGACCGGTGTCGTTTGCGTTTGTGGTTATTAATACGTGTGATGCCCAACCGACTACGGGTTGGGCAGTTTAGAGGTCTACCCCCCCTCCCCCACCTCGTTATGGGTTCATATTTCGTGGGACCGATGCTAGCCATGCTTCTACATTGTGACTATATCAACATCCACCACAAAGTGCTTTTCCCAGTTTCCCCTCATGCGACCAGTCATCGATAAGAGTCGCCCAAATGCATGAATGCCTTGAACTTGGACGTTTCGGAAAGAGACGGCGGCTCTCCATCCTAACATGCATGACGACATCGGAAACGAAACGGTGCTGTAAAAAAAAATGAAAATATGCTCCATTCTTTGCAGTGACTCGCACAAAACCTGTCAACCTCTCAGCTTCATCTGAAATACATTCCATCCCCGAGTGGCGTCCCTTCATGTCAGAGACAGAGACAGTAGCGATCAGATCTAATACGCGCATTAGTTTGCTTTGTGTCGAGCAGCAAGTCGTGTCGTGTGAAGCCTTTGGGAGAGGATTCGCTGTAGTGCGGAGAGAAGACCCCCCTACACTGACTACAAGGATCTGCTCGTCCAATTTCAGAGGAAAATAGGCCCTGCGGCCTCCCGTGTGTAAGATGGTCGGGGTTTGATGACATCACCGGTGCCGGTGCAACGTGATTGGCTGTGTGCTGAAGTTACGACATTTTACCGGACATGAGTGGCACGTGTTGAGAGGGATGAAACTGGACTCTCATTGGCTGGATTTAAAAGGAACATTAAAGTGTAATTAACTATGAAGTTGGTCTGTTTTCATTTCACTGTGTCGCCTTGCAGTATAACACGCAGTTCATAATCACTCGCCATGTCCGAGGGGACGTCTGGGGA
The DNA here is from genome assembly GCF_029633865.1 of Lampris incognitus. Classification (NCBI taxonomy): domain Eukaryota; kingdom Metazoa; phylum Chordata; class Actinopteri; order Lampriformes; family Lampridae; genus Lampris; species Lampris incognitus. The sequence goes on along the minus strand of NC_079216.1, from coordinate 8,635,086 downwards.
CGGGTTCTTGTTTGTCGCTTTGCTTAAAGCAGCAATTCTGAACATTGGTGTCTTAATTTAAGCAACTAATGACGGTAATTGTGATGGTGTTTAAAGTGTATCTGCTCCCATAGGTGCGAGCCTAACTCCATTCGTTCATTATCCAAACCACTTGTCCTGCTCTCAGGGTCGTGGGGATGCTGGAGCCTGGCCCAGCAGTCGTTCAGCTGGACAGACCACCAGGCCGTCACAGGGCCAACACACAACACACACGCCTAGGGACAATTTAGTACAGCCGATTCACCTGACCTACATGTCCTTGGACTGTGGGAGGAAACCCACACAGACACGGGGAGAACATGCAAACTCCACACAGAACGACCCGGGACGACCCCCAAGGTTGGACTACCCCGGGGCTCGAACCCAGGACCTTCTTGCTGTGAGGCGACTGCGCTAACCACTGCGCCACCGTGTCGCCAGCCTAACGCCACCCACCGCATAATTTTGAAAATGCTAAAAAGTTGGCAAGGGGCTGAAGAGGGAGTAGGGAAGGGAGGGAGCATGGATGTGTGAGGCAGAAGTAGTTGGGGAGATCTACGAGAAGGGCCCTGCACGCGTCTAGAGTCGCCACTGCCCACCGCCGTGGTCCCCCTCCACTGGCCCACCTTCCGGCACCGTGTCGTACACCACCCTGCAAAGATGCCGCGACGCAAATGCGCCGCAGCCAGAAGGGGGAGGTGGGTTACCCACGTCTGATTAGAGGCCATTACCATTTTGACGTAGAGAAATCCTAACTAGTCAACTCTGTCAGCATTCTACTACTGCTACTACTACTACTACTTTTGGCTGCTCCCGTTAGGGGGCGCCACAGCGGATCATCCGTTTCCATTTCTTCCTTCCCTCTTCATCTTCCTCTGTCACACTAGCCACCTTCATGTCCTCCCTCACCACATCCATAAACCTCCTCTTTGGCCTTCCTCTTCTCCTCTTCCCTGGCAGCTCCATATTCAGCATCCTTCCCCCAATATACCCAGCATCTCTCCTCCACACATGTCCAAACCATCTCAATCTTGCCTCTCTTGCTTTGTCTTCAAACTGTCCTACCTGAGCTGTCCCTCTAATATAATCGTTCCTAATCCTGTCCTTCTTCGTTACTCCCAGTGAAAATCTTAGCATCTTCATCTCTGCCACCTCCAGCTCCTCCTCCTGTCTTTTCATCAGTGCCACTGTCCCCAAACCATACAACATAGCTGGTCTCACAACCATCTTGTAAACCTTCCCTTTAACTCTTGCTGGTACCCTTCTGTCACAAATCACTCCTGACACTCTTCTCCACCCACTCCACCCTGCCTGCACTCTCTTCTTCACCTCTCTTCTGCACTCCCCATTACTTTGGACAGTTGACCCCAAGTATTTAAACTCACCCACCTTCGTCCTCTCCACTCCTTGCATCCTCACCATTCCACTGTCCTCCCTCTCATTCACGCGTAGGTATTCCGTCTTGCTCCTACTGAATTTCATTCCTCCTCTCTCCAGTGCATACCTCCACCTCTCCAGGCTCTCCTCAACCTGCACCCTACTCTCGCTACAGATCACAATGTCATCCGCAAACATCATAGTCCACGGGGGCTCCTGCCTGATCTCGTCCGTCAACCTGTCCATCACCACTGCAAACAAGAAAGGGCTTTCTTTCCTGAAGTACGTTGTGGAAGTGAGAGCTCTCAGTGTGATCCTGCTGGGAGGCCTTTTAAAGGACGTCTCAATAGAATTTCCACAAAAGAAAGAACTCCTCAAAAAAAGAGAAAGAAACCCACTTCCTCGTTAGCACTTGTCGGTTGTAGGGCTTAGTAAATAACAGCTTCTTCAGTCAGTTCGGTACGTTATCACAATAAGCCCTCGCAGTTAAAGCACCTTTCACAAAGCAGAGCTTCCCTGCGTGACTCGCAGGTCTTATCTGGAGCGCAGGTCTGAAAATCCGTCTCTTCACCTGTGCTCGGCTGGAGATGCAAAGCCCAAATGTTAGCAATTATAGGGGTGTGATTAGGGATGTGGGTCCCTCTCTAGCCACAGGGCGAGCCTCTGTGTGTGCCGGAGTTAATCTCATTATGAGGACAGATAAGGCTGAGTGTGTGTACAGATTCAGAAATAAAAGCGCCGTCGGCTGCTCGATTAAAGGTCACCAATGAAAGGTGGTGCAGAGTGCGGCCCACAGTGGTTAATTTAGGGTTCAAGCAAGCGTCCGCTGTGTGCAATTGAGAAAGATTATCAGATTTGGAGAGCGCTTCCATTGAATTCAAGGCTGCTGGAGTGTGTGTGTGTGTGTGTGTGTGTGTGTGTGTGTGTGTGTGTGTGTGTGTGTGTGTGTGTGTGTGTGTGTGTGTGTGTGTGTGTGTGTGGTCGGTCGTCACTCCTTTTAGGGTTAGGTTAAAGTTAGGGTTAGGTTAGGGTTAGATTAAAGTTAGGTTGAAGTTAGGCTAGGTTTGGGTTCGAGTTCGGGTTGCATTAGAGTTAGGTTAGGGTTAGGTTAGAGTTAGGTTAAAGTTAGGTTAGGGTTAGGTTAGAGTTAGGATAAGGGTTAGGTTAAAGTTAGGTTAGGGTTAGGTTGAAGTTAGGTGAGGTTAGGGTTGGGTTAGCGTTAGGTTAGGATTAAATTAGGGTTAGGGTTGGGTTAATGTTAGGTTTGGGTAAGGGTTAGGTTAAAGTTAGGTTAGGGTTAGGGTTAGGTTAAAGTTAGGTTAGGGTTAGGTTAAAGTTAGGTTAGGGTTAGGTTAAAGTTAAGTTAGGATTAGGTTAAAGTTGGGTTAGGGTTAGGTTAAAGTTAGGTTAGGGTTAGGTTAAAGTTGGGTTAGGGTTAGGTTAAAGTTAGGTTAGGGTTAGGATAAGGGTTAGGTTAGGATTAGGTTAAAGTTGGGTTAGGGTTAGGTTAAAGTTAGGTTAGGATTAGGTTAAAGTTAAGTTAGGATTAGGTTAAAGTTGGGTTAGGGTTAGGTTAGGGTTAGGATAAGGGCTAGGTTAGGGTAAGGGTTAGGTTAAAGTTGGGTTAGGGTTAGGTTAAAGTTAGGTTAGGGTTAGGATAAGGGTTAGGTTAAAGTCGGGTTAGGGTTAGGTTAAAGTTAGGTTAGGGTCAGGGTAAGGGTTAGGGTAGGGTTAGGGTAAGGGTTGGACGAGTAGTTCTGATGGTTAAGGTTATGGTTAAGTGCTAGGGAATGAACGTAGTCAATGAGTGGTCCTCACAATGATAGAAGCACAAGAATTTGTGTATATGTGGGGCGGGGCGGCGGGCGTCCAGGTGGCATGGCGGTCTATTCGCCACGGTCTATACACAGGGATCGCCAGTTCGAATCCCCATGTTACCTGCGGCTTGGTCGGGCGCCCCTACAGACACAATTGGCCGTGTCTGCGGGTGGGAAGCCGGATGTGGGTACATGTCCTGGTGGCTGCACTAGCGCCTCCTCTGGTCGGTCGGGGCGCCTGTCCAGGGGGGAGGGGGAACTGGCGGGAATAGCGTGAGCCTCCCACGCGCTACGTGCCCCTGGCGAAACTCCTCACTGTCAGGTGAAAAGAAGCGGCTGGCGACTCCACATGTATGGGAGGAGGCATGCGGTAGTCTGCAGCCCTCCCCGGATCGGCAGAGGGGGGCGGAGCAGCGACCGGGACGACTCGGAAGAGTGGGGTGATTGGCCAAGTACAATTGGGGAGAAAAAAAAGGGGGGGGGAACGAATATGCGTGCGCATGCGTAGGAGATGTATGGCTCCAGCATTGGCGATGTGGGGCTTTCCCCGCCAAAAAAAAAAACAAAGAAGAAGAAAACAACTATTCTTCCAGAAGCAAGTCAGTCGCCCGGCGTAGTAAAAGACCCCTAATCGCTTCCCCCGCCGTTATCAGCAGCTGCGGATTAACGCCTCCTGTAAGGAGCAGCCCGGCCAGAAGGTGGAAGTGTGTAATAATGGTGGAGTATCAGAGCGGGGCTTCAGCTCCTGCTGGGGATCAGGTGGAGAATTCAGCGTCATCTATAATTTACGGCCGGCTTCAGCGAATCCCCTCAAATGATGCATTTCCTCCGGTTTTAAGGTGAAATGTCCACTTTTACATCTCAAGCCAACCATTCTCCCTCCCCCCCCACCACCACCACCGCCACCACCACCGCCCCGGCCGGGGCCACAGTAGAAACACATCAGAGATAGTGTTTCATTATAGATAAGGCTAACGCCGTGCCTGGTCCTCCACCCGGAACCAGGTGTTAGGCGTGCTGTTCCCCTGTCAGCTATCCAGCACGTGAGAGCTGGGCTCGTGCAACCGCCGCCGCCTTCATTGTGGATCGGAACCAGTTACGCGGGCGGATTTAGATTGTAGACGTGATCCGGCGTCCCCGCGTTCCAATCAAAGGCTGGTGAAGTTGGTTTTTGCTGACGTCGGCTCCCGGGCGAACAGAACAGGAGGTCGTTACTTTCCCCGGGAACCTGCCTCAGTTCGGTCTCGGTTCGCCGGGCTCAGCGCCCGGCTTCCGTTGACACCGACTAAGAACCCAGTCGGTCAGAATATCCAGGCTGGGGGGGGGGGGCCTCCGGGCGGCGTATTCCGTTGCCTACCAACACGGGGGTCGCCGGTTCGAATCCCCGTGTTGCCTCCGGCTTGGTCGGGCGTCCCTACAGACACGATTGGCCGTGTCTGCGGGTGGGAAGCCGGATGCGGGTGTGTCCTGATCGCTGCACTAGCGCCTCCTCTGGTCGGCCAGGGCGCCTGTTTCGGGGGGGGGGAGTGGAACTGGGGGGAATAGGGTGATCCTCCCACGTGCTACGCCCGCCCCCCCTGGCGAAACTCCTCACTGTCAGGTGAAAGGAAGAAGCCGGCGACTCCACGTGTATCGGAGGAGGCACGTGGTAGGCTGCAGCTCTCCCCGGATCGGCAGAGGGGCTGGAGCAGAGACCGGGACGGCTCGGAAGGGCGGGGTTGGATTGGCCTGATACAAATGGGGAGGAAAAGGGGGGGGGGGGCGGCGATATCCAGGCTGACGTTACAGGACAAAAAGGGCAAAACCAAATAACTCACAGCTTCTAAGGGAAACCGAGTCACTTTCAGGCAGCTGTTGTATCATAAATATGACATATATGTGGTATCATATGTATGACGTGTGTTGTATCATATGTATGACGTATATGTGGTATCATATGCATGACATATACGACATCTGCAGTCACGTTACAAGGTAATACTAGATAAACTGTTTCACTCATGCAGGGTGGAAATGAAAAGGGTCGGGGGGGGGGGTAAAAGAAAAACCCCCACGCTACTTTCTTGTGACATTAAGAATGTGTGGCCATGTGTTTCTGGAGACAGGTGGGCTATCCCATCACGGGACATCCTGTTGTCTTTGTAAACCAATACCTGCCCGGCTTCTCGGACGGCTCTCAGACAACACACAACACAGTTTTAAAAGTAAGGTAACCCCCTTGCACACCAGACCAGAACAAGACTCTGCTGTATCTCGGAGCCAAGAGGCCCGAAACTTGACGCCGTCTCTGGGATGACTGCAATATGTCATGCTGCGTGTGTCAGACGGCGAGTCCAGCCTGCAGACATCAAGGAGGACTCGCCGAGGGAAAGACCTGAGTGCCGTGGCACGGCAAAGGTCTCGTCCACGTCCCATCGACAACCCGGTGATACGCAACCATACGCTACGCCATGGAGAGCCACGTGTATGCCACTTTTCTTTGCACCAATTAACACACCTTCAACCAGGCTGCGGAGGACTAATCAGGGCCACCAGCTGGCGCAGTGCTGGGTAGGAGGGAAAACCAGCATGCACATGATCCATGACACGTATCAACGCTCCACACTCTGGGGCATTTGCAGCTAAGAGGGGAAAAAACACCTAAATTAAAATCAATCTATATCTCAATCAAATCTCGTTAAAGATTTGTCAAGATAGCTCCGATCTGCAACTTCGTTTCCCAAATGTATCATTTCAGAGCGTGGGCGCCCTCTACCGGCGGCAGCCCGTAGCGCACCGGAATACACGTTTCACTTCACTTTGTAAAGTGCCCAAACATTTGCACGCGATTGTGAGCCCGTCCGATTTATACCGACGGCAAATGCATGCATACTGGCGCGTAGGTGAGCCAGAGCAGACATGGTGGCCGGCAGAGAGGAGGGGGGGGGCATGCCTCGCTTTTTTTTGGCGACAGGGGGGGAAGTGAACGGCTGGTGAGTTTGAAAGGAAAGCTGTTGGCCGGCGTTCATCTCACTTCGTGAGAAGTAACTCAGCCGTCGGCGCACCCTGGACCGGGCAGACCCTCTACGTCGGCGGTATCTAGGACATCTATTATTGTTGTTATTATTATTATTATTATTATTTTACATTCCTTTGCACTTAAAACAACTCCGTGTCAAGTTTTGCCCCCCCGTTGAGAAGTTGGCAGCGGGCGTCCCCCCCCAGAGCGCGGCGATGTGCGCCGACTGCCCGAACCCTTGCGCGGACGAGGGCGCGGATGCCTGCCCAGCCCAAACGGACCCGAAGCGAGCCGAACGACACTTCGGCGGCGGGGACGTGGGCGTCGTTTGCCGGAAAGGATGCGGCCTTCTGCTGCCCGGCGAAGGAGCCGCGGAGGGAAGCCACTGCTGCGTGGACGCGCTCCGGACGCTCGCCGACGCGCTGGAGGAGAGGAGCGCGACCCTGGCGCACGAAGCGCGGATGGCGCGCCTCAGGTGGGGCCGCAGGGAGCAGTCGCTGCTGGCCCAGGCCAGGTCCCTCCGCAACGAGGCGCAGCTCAGCGCGCTCAAGTACCAGCAGAAGCTGCACCAGTACATGCTGAACATCAACAGCATCGCCCAGCAGGTGGTCGGATACTACAAGGTAAGGAGGACGCACATGTCGCTTGGACCGGTGGTGGTCCACTGTCGTGAGGCTGCACGTTGGTGCGAGTTGTTGAGGAGTTTGGATGCGGGGGCGGCGGGCGGGGGTGGGGGGGTTGTTCGTTACCCGGCTGCTGATCGGTCCTTAACATCAAGTTCTGTGCCCCGTGCGCCCTTCAGGCAGACTCGAGGGCAGCTGGTGGCGACCTGCAGGGCGACCCGTCCGAGAAAGTGGAGGAACACCCCGAGGGTCAAGAGGGCACAGCCGAGGTAAGAAAGCTGAGCTTTGAATCACTTCATAACTCTTAACGCTACCCGTCTTTCGCACGTTTGAGCCCCGAGAGGGCCGGGCTCTTACGGACCGGCTGTAGTGTGTGGGTGGGTGGGTGCGCGCGTTGCCTCAATGCGGGCTTCATACGGTTGGGAAAACCGCCGCCATTTTTGTTTCCAAATTTGAAGATACGATTTCCGGATCCTTGGAAAAGTGATGGGGGAAATGTTGTTCAAGTTTTGGAAAAGTCGTTGGGGGGGGATCTGACCAAAGCGCCGTTAACGTTTTTAAAGGTTGATCGACCGATTAAAACAGCGACAGCGGAGGGAAGCGTGTGGCGGGCCCTTTAGTTTCCGTGGCTGTTTGGGCGCAACATGCTAACATGGCTCTGCGCTACTTAGCTAGCTAGCTTTCCTCGCCGCTTAGCTAGCGAGCTCGTTAAGAGCAAAGTGGCTCATTTCCGGTATTTGAAATAGAAGCGACTCACTTTCTCGTCATGTATCGTGTTTAAAACGCGCCTTTTCAGCGGCAGCTCTAGAAACGGGGTCTTGCGGCTATTAGAGAGAGAGGGACCCCGAGACCCCTGGTGGACCAAGTCTTCCAGTGAGAGTTGGTCCCCAAGCCCCAATACAGTGGCCTCCATTCATCCTGGTTGTGTGATGGGGGGGGGGGGGGTCAGAACTTGTAAGACAAATAAATTAGCTGCTGGGTTAGCAACCCAAGGCCACACTTCCCTCACACCCAGAGAGGCAATATATTGTGACGTGGTCAAACAGTGGACTTCTCAGCCAACCTTTCAGAGCTAACCAGCAAGCTTTTAATGACCGGAAGTCTAGCTAGCCATAAGAGATACAAGTTAGCATTGGTCTCAGGTCATCCTCCTTTCTTGGCCACAGAAGCGACCTTACCTATTTGCCTCCTCTTTACCCTCATGGTGGGAAACAGCATGCTGCCTAATACAACGTCTCTCATACCTTCCACCACATCCCCGCTATCTGTAACTGATATGCCCGTTTTTAACATGTTCAATATCCCGCAACATAACCAAAAACATTAACACTCTTCGGTTGCATCGTGGGTAATATGCAAATGAACCCACTTGACTTCGAGCAGGAGCGCTCCAGTAGAATTCGCCACAATATCAATATCGCCATTTGACTCTCGATCCTGGGGTTTTGGTTATGGTGATGAAACGTACATGTTATCATTCGCTGGTCTTTAAAGGCTGCAATGCAGCGAAGAAATGTGGTTTTCTGAACCTGTTCGACCGTTTCAGCTGAAATGAACGAGTCTACCCGCTCGGTCATCATATCATCACTAATGATCATACGAGAAAGATCCTAGAGCGGCACCGGTGGTCATCCCCAAACTATCGTCCCGTGATGAATATCGAGCTAATCGGTCAAAAATGGAGGGGTATTTGATTTTTGTCAGTGTCACCTTTCAGAGGTTTTCATACGCAGAGATTCAGTTTCCGCACATGTCTGTTGGGTCTCACCTGCCGCACGGCTTCATCCCTCCATCATCCCTTCCTCGCATAACAACCCTTTCTGCAAATGTTGACTTTGGGATTCTGCACACGCTTCTGCACTACTGAGAGGCTAGAGTGCGCTTATGTATGGTAATCTATGAACTATTATTCCTCATTTGACCTGGTATGTTCACCGTGTGCACGTGTGTTTAAAACCACAGGCAGCAGTCCTTATCAAACTAGTTTTATATTACAACTTCATACATTTTAAAGCATAGCACTGCAGTTTTACTGTAGGAATATCAAGCAGGAGATGGCATAACGTACAATGTCAATACATAGCAGTGCTGCAGCTTGTAAGTCACATCTGACAGACCTGAGCACAGACATACCACCAAAGACGCACATTCACATGGCAGAAAAGTCCCCCCCCCCCATTTACCAACACACAAAGAAACTGACTAGAGAGAGAGAGAGAGAGAGGGACCCCGAGACCCCTGTTTTTCCAACGTTGAGGTGTAGGACGCCTTTTGAAAACTGGTCTTTGACCTTGTCCCTGGGTCACAGGAGATCTGATGTCTTTTCCCAACCGAACCTTCATTGGCTGCCTTGTGTGTTTGTTTGTGTGTGTGTGTGTGTGTGTGTGTGTGTGTGTGTGGTGGGGGGCAGCGCGCCTCATCACATTTCACTTTGGATCGCTGCGTCCCAACGGTAGACTGGGACCGTGAGACAGGGCTGGAGTCAGAAAGCAAAGGGTGATAATACCAGGGTATGGCATCACAGAAACATAATTGGAAGAGCTATTTTCTTCCATTTTCATTTTCACATGTAACCTGTAACTATTTTAGGCAGGAAATGATGGTCTGTGGTTCTTTGTTCAAAGAATATGTGAGTAGCAGAAAAAGCAGACTGTCAGGGCCCTATGAAATCCATTTTTTTCCCTTTTTCGGTTTTCTCTCGGGTGTATTAGGTTTTTTTTTTTATTCAGATTTTGGTCTTGATCTGTTTTTACTGTAAGATGACACGAGAGTCGTCTGGATGCTGTTCTGCCCTGGATTTGCTGTTAAAGCAGTTTAGGTTTTTTTTTTTTTATGTCTTCTGTGTTGTCTGGTCACTTTGACATTTTTGACCCATGTGTGTCTACTGATATGTGCACATTGTGATGTGCACTAAGACACAGTAGCACGACAGGGGTTCTGTTGGAGAGCCACAAGCATCACTTTAAACCCCCGATATGTTCACAAATTCTGTAATGATCTCCACGTTCGGTGCACCTCCTTGTTTTATATCTGACACTGGTGATTTCGTCATGGAAGTCACAGCCTAGACAGTGGCCTCAGCCTTTGATTGGCACGGGCCGTGGCCCTGTTGAGGCATTGGTGGTTCAGTGGTAGAATTCTCGCCTGCCACGCGGGAGGCCCGGGTTCGATTCCCGGCCAATGCACTGCGTTTTTAGCAGCCCGGCTAAAAACACAGGCGCAAAATGTTTCGGCGTCACAGTAGCCCAGTGGTTAGCACTGTTGCCTCACAGCCAGAAGTCTCGATGCATGCCCAATAATCCAGGTAAGAAAATCAAAGAAAGTTGAATCAGTTCATCTGGACACAACGTTTATTAGCAGAAAGGTTTCATCACTCATCTAAGCGACCTCTTCAGTCTCAACTGACTGCAGGTGTCCCCACCCAGGAACGCTGGTTTGAACGGGGAGTCAAACGGGCCGTCTGTGTTAAGAGGGAACGACCATCCCTGAGCTAAGAGGAGGGGGTCTAAGAGTATACCTGTCACCATCTTACAATGCTGTGACTGCAAACATTCCCAAATCCTCTGTGAAAAGTACACATGGCCATTGAAACTGTTGTTAATTCTCACGCCTGTTTGCATATGAAACTGATGGTTGGTTTTGGTCGTTATGCAACTGTATTGTACTGTATTGTTTATAAGGTCGGGGATACCTGCAGTCAGTTTAGACCGAAGAGGTCACTTAGATGAGTGATGAAACTTATCTGTCAATAAACGTTGTGTCCAGACGAACTGATCCAACTTTCTTTGACTCGCAGCAAATAGGTCCTGGGTTCGAACCCCAGTCTGTCCCAGGTCCTTTCTGTGTGGAGTTTGCATGTTCTCCCCATGTCTGCCTGGGTTTCCTCCAGGTGCTCCGGTTTCCTTTCACCATCAAAAAGACGTGCATGTTATTGTTAATACTCCTGCCTGTGCCCCTGAGCAAGGCAGCAGAAAGAAGAACTGGAGTTGGTCCTCAGGTGCTGCAGCTGCCCACTGCTCCTATACAATAGGATGGGTTACATGCAGATAACACATGCCTTGTAAGAATACAGTGACAAAATACTATGGCTTTCTTCGTCTTCTTCTGCGTTTACAGAGGAAACTATGACAGAAAAACAGGAACTTGATGCGATGATTTTCTCAGATCAACTGCATGGGTCTGTAACGGTGACCTCATTCGAGACAGTTTATTCAGATTTTGGTCTAGATCTGTTTTTACTGTAAGATGATACGAGAGTTGTTTGGATGCTTTTCTGCCCTGAATTTTGCTGCTAAAGCAGCTTTTTTGACGTTGTCGTCTGTGTTGTCGGTGACTGACCACGTGTGTCTACTGATGTGTGCACGCTGTGATGTGCACTAAGACACAGTAGCACAACAGGGTTTCTGTTGGAGAGCCACCAGCATCACTTTAAACCCCCTATATGTTCACTAATCTGCAATGATCTCCACATTGGGTGCACCTCCCTTGTTTTATATCTGACACTGGTGATTCCATCATGGAAGTCACGGCCTAGACAGTGGCCTCAGCCTTTGATTGGCACGGGCCGTGGTCCTGTCAAGGCATTGGTGGTTCAGTGGTAGAATTCTCGCCTGCCACGCGGGAGGCCTGGGTTCGATTCCCGGCCAATGCACTGTGTTTTTAGCAGCCCGGCTAGCTCAGTCGGTAGAGCATGAGACTCTTAATCTCAGGGTCGTGGGTTCGAGCTCCACGTTGGGCATATTTGCATATGAAACTGATGGTTGGTACCAGTTGTTATGCAACTGTATTGTTTATAAGTGTGGGGATACCTGCAGTCGGTTTAGACTGAAGAGGTCACTTAGATGAGTGATGAAACATATCTGTCAGTAAACGTTGTGTCCAGATGAACTGATCCAACCTTCTTTGACTCACAGCAAGAAGGTCCTGGGTTCAAACCCCAGGCCGTCCCAGGTCCTTTCTGTGTGGAGTTTGCATGATCTCCCCATGTCGATGTGGTTCTCCTCTGGGTACTCTGGTTTCCTCCCACCATCAAAAAGACATGCATGTTAGGGTTAATACTCCTGCCTGTGCCCCTGAGCAAGGCACTGGAAAGAAGAACCGGAGTTGGTCCTCAGGTGCTGCAGCCGCCCACTGCTCCTATACAACAGGATGGGTTACATGCAGAGAACACATGTCGTTGTAAGAATACAGTGACAAAATAAAGCCGCTTTCTTCGTCGTCTTCGTCTTCATGTTCTTCTGCATTTACAGAGGAGACTAAGATGGAAAAACATGAACTTGGATGTGATGATTTTCTCGGGTGGACTGCATGGGTCTGTAACGGTGACCTCACTTGAGACGGTTTGCAAAATTTGGTCATTTGGTTTGCAAGCCAATGCATTTCAATGAGGGTTGAGGGACAAACCAGCCCAGTTTCCAGCCACTAACCGTCTACGGTGGGAGTTGGCGTGACCTCCTGACTTGACGTCACGACATTTTAGTGCCGTGCCGACTCGATACCTGCCGAAATATGCTGTGAATTATTGTGACTCGGTATTCCCGTTTCTTTCTTATCTACACATGTGAAAACGGGCGTCTTTCACGGCATCTTTCAACACTGTGAGTCAGGGGAAATACTGCGATATATATACAAATGATCATGGCTTAGTAGAATAATTTCACCCCCCCCTCCCTCCGTTACTGCTGTCAGATTACTGTTGAAGTCGATGAAAACCCACTCCAAACATGTCTTCCTGCCAAGTCTAATAATAGCGTGTGTGTCAGTGCGCTGGCCTTGTAAATAAATGTGTGGTTTGTTTGACTTGGACGGCGGGTAAAGCGCTGGGGTGGGTTTAATTCGGACGGTAACATAAAACACGTCTGATTGCCTTCAGCTTGTTGCAGCGAGAGCGATTACACTCTCCTTTGATTAATGTGGAAAAACAAAATAAACCTTTCAGGCCGCTGCCAGCGCCGGCCGGCGACCCGGCATCTATTTTCAGATGTGGTTTCCTGGCCGAAAAGGCCGCTCTTAACGTCTCTTTAATAGTTTACTTCTCCTTTTCCTTCCTTTTGCTTCCTAAATGGGTTCGCCGATACCTGAGAGCAGCGCTGCAGTTCAGCAAACAACAGTTTAGCCTTTTGGTGGAAATCCGAGTTCTGTTTGCAAAGGACAGTCGGGGGGGGGGGAGAGCAAGGGAGAAAGAGAGAGGGGGAGAGAGAGAGAGAGAGAGAGAGAGAGAGAGAGGGAGAGAGAGAGAGAGAGAGAGCAGGGGAGAAAGAGAGGGGGGAGAGAGAGCAAGGGGGAGAGAGAGAGGGGGAGAGGGAGAAAGAGAGAGAGAGAGAAAAGGAGAAAGAGAGAGCAAGGGAGAAAGGGAGAGAGAGAGCAAGGGAGGAAGAGAGAGGGGGAGAGGGAGAAAGAGAGAGAGAGAGCAGGGGAGAGAGAGAGAGAGCAAGGGAGGAAGAGGGGGAGAGGGAGAAAGAGAGAGAGAGAGAGAGAAAAGGAGAAAGAGAGAGCAAGGGAGAAAGGGGGAGAGAGAGAGCAAGGGAGGAAGAGAGAGGGGGAGAGGGAGAGAGAGAGAGAGAGCAAGGGAGGAAGAGAGGGGGAGAGGTAGAAAGAGAGAGAGAGAAAAGGAGAAAGAGAGAGCAAGGGAGAAAGAGAGAGAGAGCAAGGGAGAAAGGGGGGGAAAGAGAGAGAGAGAGCAGGGGAGAAAATGGGGGAGAGAGAGAGAGCATCCAAAAGTGCATCCGGGTAGCATAGCGGTCTATTCCGTTGCCTACCAACACGGGGATCACCGGTTCGAATCCCTGCGTTACCTCCGGCTTGGTTGAGCATCCCTACAGACGCAATTGGCCGTGTCTGCGGGTGGGAAGCCGGATGTGGGTATGTGTCCTGGTTGCTGCAGTAGCGCCTCCTCTGGTCGGTCGGGGCACCTGTTCAGGGGGGAGGGGGAACTGGGGGGGAGTAGCGTGATCCTCCCACGCGCTACGCCCCCCCCCCGGTAAAACTCCTCACTGTCGGGTGAGAAGAAGTGGCTGGCTTCTATGTACGGGAGGAGGCATGTGGTAGTCTGCAGAGGGGGCCAGGACGGCTCGGAAGAGTGGAGTAATTGGCCCAGTACAATTGGGGGGGGGGGGGCATCCAAAAGTCACTTTTATGACGTCTGCACGTTGCAGGAAGGGGTTCCTGTCAGGTGTTGTGGGGTCGTATCTGTCGTATGGCCCACGGAGAGGCTCGGCTTGTGTCGGTTGGAGCTCAGAGTCCTCCCACGGACGTGCTGGCCTTTTCCTTTTTCAGTTGTAGTGTTTGTGAATGCAGTACCGACGTGGCTGGAAAGAAAAGCCAGCTGAAGTGTTGTCGTCGTTTCCATCAGCAGTGCAAAATCCAGGGTCCTTTATTGTCCATTAGTCTGCAGGCTGTAATGGAACATAGCTCGACAACAGCTAGTCGTGTGTGTGTGTGTGTGTGTGTGTGTGTGTGTGTGTGTGTGTTATGAGACTGCAGTGGCCGGTTAACACGGTCAGTTTGTGAGTCACGGTGAAGTTTTTCCATGCGTCTCATTCAGATGTGCTGATGTAGATCCGGCTGATTGTGCTCGGCCCGGCCCAGTCAGCAGTGACGGGTGAGTCAGTCGGTTCTGCCGTGTTGCAGAGGGATGATGCAGGAAAGGCCAAGCTCTCAAACAGCTGACCACTCGGGGAAAACGCAACCGCCCCTGACGCGTGCCCGCGTAGTTCGGCCCCTGGCGCTCGGAGGGAAACCACGGTCGAAATTAAAACAGCCGCTCTCCGGAGCCAAAACCTCCCCAAATCCACACTTAGAATCACGGTCGGCTTAAAAAAAAAAAAAAAAAAAAAACCCCAAATGAATCCTGGAAGATTTTCTCACAGAGATATTTAGTTGAGTTGAGTTTACAATGGATGATGTATTTACCTTATTTAGGTATAACCGGCACACGAACGCCCCACAGAAGACTCGGGCACAGGAAACTGGGAAATGCCACTGACACCCGAGCTTCTACGTGGCGACGTTTCCATGTCGACAGAAATGGCAGCGGGAGAAGGAGGGCTGTCGCCGGTTGTTAAATATTTGAATTTCTCATTATTCTTTCATGCCCCGTGATGGTCTGGCGGCCTGTCCAGGGTGTCTCCCCGCCTGCCGCCCAGTGAGTGCTGGGATAGGCTCCGGCGTCCCCGCCACCCTGAGAGCAGGATAAGCGGGTCACATGATGGATGGGTGGAGATGGTTCATGTTTGATCACGTATTCATTTGTGACAAGCAAGCAAGCCGACTTGTTTCCAGCGGACGGTGTCGCATGAATCTGCCAACATTTACTCACATTTTCTCAGTTAAAGTGAAGAAGAACACACACACCTGATGTATCCTCTGCTCTTCTGTTGCCTACCAACACGGGGATCGCTGGTTCGAATCCCTGTGTTGCCTCCGGGGTGGGAAGTGGAATGTGGGTATGTGTCCTGGTCGCTGCACTAGCGCCTCCTCTGGTCGGTCGGTGTGCTGTTCGGGGGGGGGGACTGGGGGGAATAGCGTGATCCTCCCACGCGCTACGTCCCCCTGGCGAAACTCCTCACTGTCAGGTGAAAAGAAGTGGCTGGTGACTCCACATGTATGGGAGGAGGCATGTGGTAGTCTGCAGGCCTCCCCGGATCGGCAGAAGGGGTGGAGCAGCGACCGGGACGGCTCGGAAAATAGGCTGGATACAATTGACCTTTCGCGAAGTACCGCCCCAGAACGGTGCTGGTCCAATCCTGCCTTAGCAACGGTCCGTCAAGCTTTCAAACACACAGCAACATGCTGAAACGGTGGGCCTATGGGATCTGCAGATCAGATACTAGATATGTGAAAAGTTTGGAGGGGGTGTCATTTTCTTTCCCTTCCCGAAAACCAGAACGCAAGAGGCGCAATGTGGGCAATAGATTTGGCAGTATAGCAGACCCCATGGCCAGCTTAATCCATCCAAAATCAACACAAATACCTGTCTGCTCCAAGCTAAGCTAGCTACTAGCTATTATTGCTAGCTAATACAGCTAACGTATTATTACTGTTACTTTTACCCACACAAGGCGCTGATTTCTCCCTTCATGTTTTGGTGTTTTCCGGCTACTTCCTGGATAGTTCTGAAATGCTTGACAGGCATAGCAACAGTAACTAAGGGGGGCGGGACTTTGCGAAAGGTCAATTGGGGAGAAAATCTGGAAAAAAAAGTTCTCTGCTCTTCATTCAGCCGTTGGAGTCAAAAGCAAGTCTTAAATGTTTCTTTTTGTAGCAAGAAAAATAGGTTTGATATATCACATTTGTTACTCAATAATACAAATCAACTGATTATGATTTCCCCCCTTTTATTACCGTATAATGTTGGTGTAATTTGCTCTTGGTTGTGTAAAAAAAATGTCAATACACTTGAGTATCGCACTATTATGTTTTGTGATACTGCATCGTTTCTCAAAAACACTCGGTTTTTAATTAGTAGTTTACATGCGAAGATTCGTGGCAGACAGTGGTTCATCTTGTGTCATGTGTAAACCCCCGACCGCTAGATGGCAGTGTTGTCACCCATCTTCAGCTATTTGACTCTTCCACGCCGACGTAACAACGTAAACTGAGACAGGAAGTAGCATGAACACAAAAGAGCACAGGCCCATGACGTCACAATATACCACCTTGCTTACAGTATCGCAGTATATCGCAACACACTGAATCGTAACGTGTATTGTGATACGCATCACACCGCCACATTCTCTCCAATACACAGCCCTAACGGTGCACAGCAGTTACAAGAAATCTTGAAAAATGCATACACAACACATGAACATCTGCATTAACATGGTACACACATAATGCATAGCACATAAACATACCATTAACATAATCTACATCACATAAATATACATTAGCATAACTTACATCCCATACCATTAACATAACCTACATCACATAAACATACCATTAACATAACCTACATCACATACCATTAACATAACCTACATCACATAAACATACATCTGCATGACCTACCATTAACATAATCTACATCATATAAATATACATTAGCATAATTTACATCACATACCATTAACATAACCTACATCACATAAACATACATTAACATAACCTACATCACATACCATTAACAATCTACATCACATAAACATACATTAGCATGACCTACCATTAACATAATCTACATCACATAAACATACATTAGCATGACCTACCATTAACATAATCTACATCATATAAATATACATTAGCATGACCTACATCACATACCATTAACATAACCTACATCACATAAACATACATTAGCATGACCTACATCACATACCATTAACATAATCTCCATCACATAAACATACATTAGCATGACCTACAACACATACCATTAACATAACCTACATCACATAAACATACATTAGCATGACCTACATCACATACCATTAACATAATCTCCATCACATAAACATACATTAGCATGACCTACAACACATACCATTAACATAACCTACATCACATAAACATACATTAGCATGACCTACATCACATACCATTAACATAATCTACATCACATAAACATACATTAGCATGACCTACAACACATACCATTAACATAACCTACATCACATAAACATACATTAGCATGACCTACATCACATACCATTAACATAATCTACATCACACAAACATACATTAGCATGACCTACATCACATACCATTAACATAACCTACATCACATAAACATACATTAGCATGACCTACCATTAACATAACCTACATCACATAAACATACATTAGCATGACCTACAACACATACCATTAACATAACCTACATCACATAAAAATACATTAGCATGACCTACATCACATACCATTAACATAACCTACAGCACATAAACATACATTAGCATGACCTACAACACATACCATTAACATAACCTACATCACATAAACATACATTAGCATGACCTACATCACATACCATTAACATAACCTACATCACATAAACATACATTAGCATGACCTAGATCACATACCGTTAACATAACCTACATCGACCGCCAGTCATGTCGTATCTGTGACTTCCAGTGTTGGAAAAACCAGATTCTGACACACAACTGAAGGCCAAGTGTGTCTGTTAAGGCACAGTACTCCAGAGAAAGGGCAACTGACGCAAAAATTGAGGCCCTTTCACCACTATGAGAGCAGGCGGCGGCTGTCCCCCCCCCCCCCCCCGCCCAGTCACTAACGGAGCCGTGTGTGTGTGTGTGAAGGGACATGGATGAGGGAAATATAACCCTGGTATCGGTGTCATCAAAATCCAATCTCCTGTGACAGGAGACGGGGGCGACTGATAGCAGGCTCTTTTGTTTGGGGGCCGCAACAAAAGATGACAAGAAAAGATTGTTGCTCCCAGACAAGAAGCAAAGAGAGATTTATGACCTCCACTTTCATGTTGGCTGATTTGATTTTGTATTTGCTTTGTGTGTGTGTGTGTGTGTGTGTGTGTGTGTGTGTGTGTGTGTGTGTGTGTGTGTGTGTGTGTGTGTGTTTAGCTTGGAGGCAAGTCCCCGAACAGTGAATGATTGCTGATAAACCAAATAATATGTATTGCACCAAAGAGCATGGATGTTGGCCTGGTCCAAAACAACCCCCCACCCCCCACCCCCAAAAAAATAAAAATCTCATTTAGCTCCCCAGGAAATATTACAGACAGCCCTCTCCTGTGTGTTGTAGAGAGATGGAATGGTGGGTCATGGTCACCCTGAGCGGACCCACTGAAAGAAACCCTTTTTCACCGCTGTCCATTCTCACCCTGTTCACCTTGACCACCGTTTAACCACTTTGGGTTCCTTTTGCCCCCTGAATTATTAAATGATTGTGAAATAGAAGAACATTCTGATTCTCAGAGACGAACGCAGTTTATGTTGAGGCCTTGTGTCACGGATAAAGTGTGATTCAGGTGTTTACATGACAAAATAACCTGAGTAATATGGGAATATAGCTGGGCCACATATCAAAATATAGTCTGGATCTCATGAGACAGGATGTGTTGTGGGATTGTGGTTCTGGTGATAGAACTTAAATGTTGTCGTTCCCTGGTCTTAAAGGCTGCATTACAGTAACGTGAGAGGGTTTTCTGAACTTGTTCCACTCTTTAAGTGAAATGGACAACGGATGTCTCTACCTGCTTGGTCATCATAGCCACCTTATTGCCATTTGGGCGGCATGGTGGCGCAGTGTTTAGCATGGTCGCCTCACAGCAAGAAGGGCCTGGGTTCAAACCCTGGGATAGTCCAACCTTGGGGGTCACCCCGGGTCGGCCTCTGTGTGGCGTTTGCGCGTTCGAGGCATGGCAAGACGAACTGGAGTTGGTCCGAGGGCGCTGCACGGCGGCCGCCCACTGCTGCCATACCTGCATAATATTCCTATACCGTAATATCCCTATACCGTAATATCCCTATACCATGCTCTGCGTTTAACCCATCCCAGCTGTGTAGCGAGGATGGGATCAATGAAGTATCTCAAAATGAAAAATACTAATGATCATTTATCAGCATTTTCGGATGTGGAAATATCTTACGAAAGCACCAATGGTCATCCACCAAACATCGTCACATCATCGATTCTGAGGTATTGAGTCAAATATATCATGATATTTTTGACAATACCGCCAAGGAATACTCCAGATGTTTCAATTGGTATACACTGTGTTGGGTCAAGCCTTAATTGGAATACTCCAGATGTTTTAATCGGTATACACTGTGTTGGGTCAAGCCTTAATTGGAATACTCCAGATGTTTTAATCGGTACACGCTGTGTTGGGTTAAGCCTTAATTGGAATACTCCAGATGTTTTAACCGGTATACACTGTGTTGGGTTAAGCCTTAATTGGAATACTCCAGATGTTTTAATCGGTATACACTGTGTTGGGTTAAGCCTTAATTGGAATACTCCAGATGTTTTAACCGGTATACTCTGTGTTGGGTTAAGCCTTAATTGGAATACTCCAGATGTTTTAACCGGTATACACTGTGTTGGGTTAAGCCTTAATTGGAATACTCCAGATGTTTTAATTGGTATACACTGTGTTGGGTTAAGCCTTAATTGGAATACTCCAGATGTTTTAATCGGTATATAATGTGTTGGGTTAAGCCTTAATTGGAATACTCCAGATGTTTTAATCGGTATACACTGTGTTGGGTTAAGCCTTAATTGGAATACTCCAGATGTTTTACCCGATATACTCTGTGTTGGGTTAAGCCTTGATTGGAATACTCCAGATGTTTTACCTGATATACTCTGTGTTGGGTTAAGCCTTAATTGGAATACTCCAGATGTTTTAACCGGTACACGCTGTGTTGGGTTAAGCCTTAATTGGAATACTCCAGATGTTTTACCCGATATACTCTGTGTTGGGTTAAGCCTTAATTGGAATACTCCAGATGTTTTAATCGGTACACGCTGTGTTGGGTCAAGCCTTAATTGGGGCTGTGGAGCTGGGAAGATGCAGTTTACATGGTCAGGTCTTGGTCAGGATATCTTCTCAGTCGGGTTACCGTCAGGATGTTGGCGTGTGAAGGTGTTCTGTGGTCCAACAGAAGGGGCCGCTCTGTGTTGCTGCTCTCCTCGGTTGCATTTGATGGATTACAAAAAAGGATTTCTTTGCCCACCCAGTTTCTCTGCCCACCCAGCTGGACGGAGAGACGTAATTAGACCGGGTGGTTCTGGGTTTGCCATTTTCTTCACATTATCAACCTGTTCTGCTCTGTTGGGGATTTGGATTGTGCAGAATGTGCACGGCACCTGTTTAGCCGTGAGCGGGACCGCCCTGCTCGCCGTTTCCCACTTCCCGACTTCGTTTGGTTTAATTCATGTATGATAAGTGTAATACTCAGCAGCCTGCATGTGATAATAGTTATTTACAGCATCCTCTAATAGAAGCCTTAACTTTACTCTCCGCAGCCTTGTTGGTTGTGTATTATCTAGTATTGGTCCATGTGGCCAATCAAGTTCCTTGTATCGCTTGTATGTGGGAGCACACTTGGCCAGTGGATCTGATCCTGACAACTCAAGCCGCATACAACACCAGCGACCATTACACCGTTTACTGTGGGTGGGTTAGAAACGCTACGCAGTTTAACTTCGGCATGCTCATTGCTTATTTATCGTCTAATTTACTCCGAATTACTTGCTCTTGACTTTCCTGCGTGGGACGTGAGGCGTTCGTGCAGGAATTCATTAGTACAGGAATCTGTAGTATTTCCCTACATGTTGAATTTGGGGGTGTGGGGGGGGGGGGAGTGGAAGTCGAGTCAGTTTTATTTGTATCGCCCATTATTGCAAATTTGCCTCAGTGGGCTTTATAGCAACACAACATCCTGTCCTGAGACGGGATGGGGGTGGGGGGTGGGTGGGGGTGAATGTTGCTTTAAATCACCTGGAACATGGGCATCTACTGAGCTGGAGTGGATCTGGGTTTTCCAGAGTCACGGCGATGGACTCGGCCAGCGACGGCTTCGGAGCTGCCGGTGTTGACGTTGGACCCGTGTGTGTGTGTGCGTGTGTGTGTGTGTTGACTCTGCCCGTCCGGGTCTGTTGTTTTAGGCAGTAGGGGTGAAAAAGAAAGCCGTTCCGCTAAAAGACCACCACGCTCGCGAAAGAGGAGCATTGTGGGTACATTTGCCTCTGCTCGCTAAAAGGCCCTTTGAGTCGGTTGCCGGGCGGGCGGGCGGGCGGGCGGCCCGGCCCGTGGGAGGCTGCTGCGGGGTACATCGTGCAGCTCTCGGCTTGTCGCGCGGCTGAACTGTGTCGAGTGACACTTGAGCGACGCTTTGGAAAAGCTTTAAGGGTGGCGTTCCTCATTCCAGCGACAACACTCGCATCCGGGCAGAAATTACGCCTCGATTTAGACGCATTTAGTGGAAACACCTGCTAATTGTGCTACACAGCTGGTCCATTAGCCAACTCCTGTGTGTGTGTGTGTGTGTGGGCCTGTGTGTGTTGGCACTGCACAACTACTTGTTAAATAAAACGTATCAAAAGGCAGGAGTTTTTTGGAATCTCGGGAGACGTTTTTCCCCTCGAGCGCGTCAGATTGGCCTTCAGCCGCGGTAACACATTCTCACTCGTGTTCCAGAGGAAACCTGCTCGGCGTTCGTGTTGGTCTGTTCGGGGTTCGTGTTGGTCTGTTGGGGGTTCGTGTTGGTCTGTTCGGGGTTTGTGTTGGTCTGTTGGGGGTTTGTGTTGGTCTGTTGGGGGTTTGTGTTGGTCTGTTCGGGGTTCGTGTTGGTCTGTTCGGGGTTTGTGTTGGTCTGTTGGGGGTTTGTGTTGGTCTGTTGGGGGTTCGTGTTGGTCTGTTCGGGGTTCGTGTTGGTCTGTTCGGGGTTTGTGTTGGTCTGTTGGGGGTTTGTGTGTGTGTGTGTGTTGGGAGGAGGACCGTCCTTGCAGAGCTTGTGTTCGCACGTCATCCGGTACCCGTGCCTGGTCGTCTTCCACGCCGTCCGTAGACCAGGACAAGTAAACGTAATGGGCAGTATTATAATGGCCAAAGCCGTGCTTGTTGACTTGACCCCGTGTCGTCATTTATACACGTTTGTACACGACGTCGCTTTCCGTCACCCTTCGTCACGTGTTCTCTTCGTCTTCATCACTCTTTATCGACGGGCTGACTTCTCCACTTCAACTAGGTTTAAAGACTTATCCATCCATCCTTTATCTTAACCACTTATCCTGATCTCAGGGTCGCGGGGATGCTGGAGCCTATCCCAGCAAAAAAAAAAAAAAACGTTTTTGGGCATCCGGGTGGCGTGGCGGTCTATTCCGTTGCCTACCAACACGGGGATCGCCGGTTCAAATCCCCATGTTGCCTCCGGCTGGGTCGGGCATCCCTGCAGACACAGTTGGCCGTGTCTGCGGGTTGGAAGCCGGATGCGGGTATGTGTCCTGGTCGCTGCACTAGCGCCTCCTCTTGTCGGTTGGGTGGGAGGGGGAACTGGGGGGAGTAGCGTGATCCTCCCACGCGCTACGTCCCCCTGGCGAAACCCCTCACTGTCAGGTGAAAAGAAGTGGCTGGCGACTCCACATGTATGGGAGGAGGCATGTGGTAGTCTGCAGCCCTCCCCGGATCGGCAGAGGGGGCGGAGCAGCGGCCGGGACGGCTCGGAAGAGTGGGGAAGTTGGCTGGATACAATTGGGAGAAAAGGGGGGGGGGGCTCATCGTTTTCCGTTTTCATAGAGCTTATTGTTGTGTAACGACGTTAGCATATCAGCATGCTGATGGGAACAGCTGATGTGCAGCAGAAAGCGCACAAACTCCTCCAGTTTTGGAAGAGTTTTTTCGCTCCTCCCGGTCCTGGAGCGGCACGGAGGAATTTTTCCAGGATGCTTTAAAAACAAAGCACTCGAATGGCGAATTTACACATGGCGATGTGTGTAACTGAAGGATTTTAATTGGTTATCTACCCACACGACACACAGACACACACAACGTGTATTAGCATGCACGTAGCCATGCATATATTGCAGTGCAGGGTAGCATGCAGTTATGCACCCATAGAGCAGTTGTTTAGAAACGCCATCGAAGGTCCCGTGACTTGGACGTAGATGCCAGTAGAGGGCCCTGACGACACCACCATCTTGTTTCAGTTGCTAACCCACCGGACAGTGTTGAGGTTTGTGGCCAAGTGCACACTGGTACGATCAGTTGATGCAGCAGTTTGGATTCATGGTCAACGGATTTGTAGTTCTGGCCTCCTACGCACCTCTGAAATCTCTGTGCCAGATGTGGGACTCAAACCAACAACCCACATCACCTCTGGACAAACCCGTGTGTGCATGCCTATTTGTGCGCATCAGTTGCCGCTTTGTGTACGGTATCCGTCGACGTGTGCGAGTCTCCGGGGCTCTACGGTTTTACCTGGACGCCACATCCGTCCCGTAGGCCGGCTCTTAACGCCGAGCGGAGGAAGCGGTCGGCGACCGCCGCGATTCCTCATCCCAGTAACCTGGGATGGCAAACAAAAAACAAAAAGAAGAATCTCCGCTACGTTCACACCTTAACGAGCGAAGCCCGGAGGCCTCCTCTGCTTCCCTCTGAACCCGGACTGCACGCGAGGGACCGGCGCTCAGGAGTCGGAACGGCGAACATCTGGAAAAGAGCCCAGTGTCAAAGAGGCCGTAAACCATCGCGGGCGGAGTGGGAACTGATGAACTTTCCAGGTCATCTCATGATTTGGTGTTTTGTGGTTTTTGGGGATGGGGGGTTGGGGGGGGGGATGGTTCCTCCCTACAGAGCCATGCACACATGCGAACACTCACAGGCACGCCGGGGTTACACATGCACGTATGCAGGGACACGCCTGCGGCGGTACAACACACACACACACACAGACACACACACATTCAAACCCAGCTGTGCTGTTCTGCTACCCTGCTCGTGAGCGGTGGCACGGAAAGGTGCCGCCGCACACGAGGGCTCTCACGCAACCCAACGTAGTCCCAGCCCGGTCCGTAAGAGGAGAGCATGGCTTTGCTGTGATTCACAAGCTGAATAGCTGTGGTTGACTGAAATGTCACCCCCCCCCCCACACACACACACACCTCCACCCCCCCATAGCTATCTTCCCACCGCTGGGGGCCTGGCGGCTTAGTTAGTCAGTGACCTGATGGCTTTTGAACTCGCAGGAACCCCGCTGAATTTGTCTCCGCCTGGATAAACATGTGGCTTCAGCCTGCATCTGCCTCAGGGGCGATTATACAGTGAATTGCCCTGACTCAGCGAGAACACACACACACACACACACACACACACACACACACACACACACACACAACACACAACACAGGATATAGCCACGCTTCTGCAGCCAGTGCATGCACATGTATACACGGACCTGTGTACATGGACCTGTGTACACGGACCTGTGTACATGGACCTGTGTACATGGACCTGTATACATGGACCTGTATACATGGACCTGTGTACACGGACCTGTGTACACGGACCTGTGTACATGGACCTGTGTACATGGACCTGTGTACACGGACCCGTATACATGGACCTGTATACATGGACCTGTGTACACGGACCCGTATACACGGACCTGTATACACGGACCTGTGTACATGGACCTGTATACATGGACCTGTATACATGGACCTGTGTACACGGACCCGTATACATGGACCTGTATACATTGACCTGTGTACACGGACCCGTATACACGGACCTGTATACACGGACCTGTGTACATGGACCTGTGTACACGGACCTGTATACATGGACCCGTGTACATGGACCTGTGTACATGGACCTGTGTACATGGACCTGTATACATGGACCTGTGTACATGGACCTGTGTACATGGACCTGTATACACGGACCTGTATACATGGACCCGTATACATGGACCCGTATACATGGAGCTGTGTACATGGACCTGTGTACATGGACCCGTATACATGGACCTGTGTACATGGACCTGTGTACATGGACCCGTATACATGGACCTGTGTAAATGGACCTGTGTACACGGACCTGTGTACATGGACCTGTGTACACGGACCTGTGTACACGGACCTGTGTACATGGACCTGTGTACATGGACCTGTGTACACGGACCTGTATACATGGACCTGTGTACACGGACCTGTGTACACGGACCTGTGTACATGGACCTGTGTACACGGACCTGTATACATGGACCTGTGTACACGGACCTGTGTACATGGACCTGTGTACACGGACCTGTGTACATGGACCTGTATACATGGCGGCTCTCAAAAGATGCACAGTGGAGTTCGCGCCGTCGCCAGAGCTGTCAGCGCCACTTGTAATGACTGTGTAATGAGGTTTAAGATGTGGCTCGGGCCCACTAGTGTGGTGTGGTGTGTGTGTGTGTGTGTGTGTGTGTGTGTGTGTGTGTGTGTGCGCACGCCACCCCCCTACCAAATGCAGCCCAGCGTGGCCCATGGCGGTGCAGAGGAATGCTAACAGCGGCGGCTCCTTCTCGGTTAAAACCGACATTTTCAGCGCGATAGGCACCGCTGGGTTTTTCTGTGGTTTCAAATTCTGTGTGAGCCTGAGTTTCTGTACAATTTAGGGTCTGATGTTGTGTATATATGGCTGCCAAGTGTCCTACAAAACAAGTTTTCCCAAACTTTTTCATGCTGTGCCCTACCCATGGAGGGACCCACCCAGTGTTTTGTGGAAGAAATGCAGTGAATTATCACAAGCCTGGGTATCGTTTTCATCAAGTGTCCCCTTCAAGTCTGCAGTCATTGATCAGATGAAACAGACGAGGCGTGTGAACATTAAAAATAATTTTTGTGGGTGTCTGGGTGGCGTAGCGGTCTATTCCGTCGCCTACCAACACGGGGGTCGCCGGTTCGAATCCCCGCGTTAACCTCTGGCTTGGTCGGGCGTCCCTACAGACACAATTGGCCGTGTCTGCGGGTGGGAAACCGGATGTGGGTGTGTGTCCTGGTTGCGGCACTAGCACCTCCTCCGGTCGGTCGGGGCGCCTGTTCGGGAGGGAGGGGGAACTGGGGGGAATAGCGTGATCCTCCCACTGGCTACGTCCCCCTGGCGAGACTCCTCACTGTCGGGTGATGAGAAGCGGCTGGCGACTCCACATGTATGGGAGGAGGCATGTGGTGGTCTGCAGCCCTCCCCGGATCGGCAGAGGGGGTGGAGCAGCGACCGGCACGGCTCAGGAGAGTGGGGTAATTGGCCAAGTACAATTGGAAGAAAAGAAAAAGGGGGGGGGAATGATAATTGTGATATTTTGGGATACAATTAAATCGTTGCATTGTTTGCATTGACTCAAAGTATGAAACTAAATCTTCATTAAATGAATATTTGCTCAGGAAAGAAAAGAATTGTGAATTGTTTTAATCCGTCTCCACACAAAACGTGTTTATTGTGCACATCCCAACATCCCATGACCCGCCCGGCTCCCTGCTGTGACCCAGTTGTGGGTACCGAGCCCTAGTTTGGTACAAAGGTCAATTCCGGTAGAGTTCAGGTGGCCGTCAACATGTGTAGTGTAACGGTGCGTCCCGGCCCATGCTGCGCGTTTTAACTACAGCGTCACATGTGGGAGGGGTCACGGGTTTTGGCGTAACGGTGTCAACCGAAGTGCAGTTCTTGTTTCGGCCTGTAGGTGGGAAGTAAAGTGCTTGAACATGATTGGTTGTTGCATGTCGTTCATGGCGCCCAGACGCTTTTTACAGGTCCGTGATAACGATCGGCCCCACATCTCTGTCGCGCGCTCTCCTAGAGCAAGTTAAAGGAGTTGCCCTGTTTGGGAAACGCGGCTTAACGTGAACTCTGACCTTTGGTTGGCCACCTTCGGGTGTGCTGGTGTCTCGCATCAAGGATGCATGCCTGCAAGTTGGGCTTGGTGCAGATTAGTCTCCCCGCTGTGTGAAGGCCGTCTGTGACTGGTGTAGACATGGGGATTAGATCTTAATTAGGTGGGGGCAGAGGCCGCGCTCCCGTCAGACGGGCGGCTCTACAGTAAAAGGTGGAGGGGGCGGGGGGGGGGGGCTGGCACCGTACATAAGGAAGTGTTGAGGAGAAGGGATAAAGCCGCTGTAATATGCCAGGTGCATCCAGGGTATTAGCAAACACTGGCACGGCACTGTAGGCCTGCCAAGATGGGGGAGGGGGGGGGAGGGGAGGGGAGGGGGTCAAAACCACAAATGCACCTTTGAATCTGCTCCTCCTGTTTCATCTGGGAGGCTAACGGCTCACGCCCGCCTGTGCAGGTATTGTTTGGATGAGGGAAACAGAGGAACGCTTTGTTTCTGTCCAACCGCCACACACACACGTGCATGTTTTCACACCGGCGTGCATGCGTGAACATGCGTAAATGTGTATGCGCGCACACACACACACACACACACACACACACACACACACACACACACACTCGGCACCGTTATTTTCTTTCGGGCTTTGGGTTTCCCTCGGCAAAGCTGCAGAGGAAACACTAATGAACGTCTCCAGCTCCACCAAAGAAGCTGGGACCAGGATTTTCAAAGATGGCATCGACATCCTTTTTCATCCATCCATCCGTTATCCGAACCGCTTGTCCTGCTCTCAGGGTCACGGGGATGCTGGAGCCTATCCCAGCAGCCATTGGGCGGCAGGCGGGGAGACACCCTGGACAGGCCGCCAGGCCATCACAGGGCCCACATTCACACCTAGGGACAATTTAGTGGGGCTGATCACCTGACCTACAGGTCTTTGGACTGTGGGAGGAAACCGGAGCCCCCGGAGGAAACCCACGCGGACAGGGGGAGAACATGCAAACGCCACACAGAGGACGACCCGGGACGACCCCCAAGGTGGGACTACCCCGGGGCTCGAACCCAGGACCTTCTTGCTGTGAGGCGACCGCGCTAACCACCGCGCCACCGTGCCGCCCTTTTCCTTTGGTACACAATACGTGAAATCAAATTGTTTTTCTGGATTAAATGAGAAGGCCTTTCTCGTCTCCGAAGTTTCTCGCTCCCTCTCCCTCGTCGTCGTCTTCCCTTCAGGAAGTCTCGGCCTACGGAGGTGGGAAACGGCAAACTAAATCCTTGCGAGTAAACAAACCATCAGTGTTCCGCAGAGCGTCTCCTCAAAACACTCGTTTACTCTCCCGGACGCGGCGCGGCGTGGTGAATATTCATTCGCTGGTGTTACTTCCCGCTCGGAAGGCTCACCCTGATCCCATTATGTCGCCGAACAAGGACCGGGAACAATGGCACGCGGTGAAAGCTTCCTCGTCGCGGCGCAAACGAGTACGGCGGCTCCCTGCTGAGAAG
The DNA here is from genome assembly GCF_029633865.1 of Lampris incognitus. Classification (NCBI taxonomy): domain Eukaryota; kingdom Metazoa; phylum Chordata; class Actinopteri; order Lampriformes; family Lampridae; genus Lampris; species Lampris incognitus. The sequence continues at coordinate 8,606,443 of NC_079216.1, read as the reverse complement.
GTGGGTGGGAGGGAGGGGATCGCCTGGCGGTGTGACTTCTTCCAGGCTCAGCAAATCGCTTTGTTTTCTTTAAATTCAGTTTCGACGGAGCCGTCTAATTTCATTCCACTCGTCTCCTCGCTGTTGCTGCCAGGGCCGAGGAAGACCGCTGCGCTTCCCATTATCTGAACGGGCTCGGGGAAAAAGAGGCATAAAGTAAAGGATGAATATTCATTTTGTCTTGCAGATAGAGCTGGGTGTTTTCACTGAGCTGGTCTTATCCCCACCGAGGGAAATTAATTAAGTTTTACCGAGGTTTACACGCTCTTTTTGTCTTGATAAGCATATAATCTTAACGTGGTCGGTCTTTTCCAGAAGCACCAGAGGGGTTTTTCCATCACGGCAGAATGTTTCATTTTCCCAGGATGGGTTGAGTATCGGTAAGCGAGACCTGGAGTCTTTGTTCCCCCACAACTTTTTCACATGTGAAACTGTAACTGGGCATCAATTAAACGCGATCGTTAACCGTCTGTCAGTGGTATTGTGTCGGGATGCGATTCGGACATTTTCATATCTTGATGCACAATTTTGTCTAAATTTCAGTAAGAATCTGTGAACCAAAATTTGTCACAAAAATTTAAGTCTGAAACGTCTGAGGGAGTGTTGTTTGGAATTTTCCCTCCTTTTTTCCCCCCTCCCAAATGTATCTGGCCAATCGCCCCACCCTTCCGAGCCATCCCGGTCGCTGCTCCACCCCCTCTGCTGATCCGGGGAGGGCTGCAGACTACCACATGCCTCCTCCCATACATGTGGAGTCGCCAGCCGCTTCTTTTCACCTGACAGTGAGGGGTTTCACTAGGGGGACGTAGCACGTGGGAGGATCACGCTATTCCCCCCATTCCCCCTCCCCTCTGAACAGGTGCCACCAACTGACCAGAGGAGGCGCTAGTGCAGCGACCAGGACACATACCCACATCCGGCTTCCCACCCCCAGACACGCCCAATTGTGTCTGTAGGGACGCCCGACCAAGCCGGAGGTAACACGGGGATTCGAACCAGCGATCCCCGTGTTGGTAGGCACCTCGACGCCCTTGAAGACTAGCTTTGTTTGGATATTACACTTTGTATCCCCAACCCAGTCAACGTGAGGGACCTCGTGTGGACTCTAAGCAAATATCGCCCTAATTCTGGCGATATGGTCCGCATCGCCCCGCATGTCTGCTTGATAAGTTGGAGCCGTCATAGCTGGAAATATTTCCTATATTACCTTTTCATCGTGTGAAGCTTCAGAGCACTTACTTAATGAGTAATATCGATCGAGTCCCCAGAGCCAAAACGAGCTGCTTTATTGATGAGCCGTGCTATGACCAGTAGAGGCCGACCCCAACGCAGACACAGGCAGTGGACTTGAGTCAAGTCGGCTCGTGTTATGGTGGGAACGAAGGAGAGTGAGGCAGAAAATAGAGAGGTGGCGGTGGATGGCTGGGCTGAGCTGAGCTGAGCAGGACAGACAGACAGATGAAGAAGTGAGCGTGGCTGGCAGGGGATATGTGAGTGGATAGACAGGCAGGGGAACCGGAGGGCAGTGATCCTGGACCACAAGGAGACGCGGTAACTACAGGTAATGCAAACGACACGAGGAGTAACTCGGGAGTGTGCAGTTGCAGAGCGGCCGAGAGGGAGCGACTACCAGGACTGTTGAGTCGATGGAAGGCAGGCGTGCAGGCTGGGCAGGTAAGGTGAATGAGCTGCCAATCAGGAGGGAGCCGGAGAGTGCCGGGGAAGGAAGCCACGCCCACACACACGGAGGGGAATACAGGAGATACCAGGGGAAGGGGAAACAACTGGAGGCCCGGCCGGGGCCGTGACATGTCTGCTGTGTTTGGGTTTACTTGTGTATCCCGAATGGTCAAACGTCACATCCCATGAGGACGTTTCTCTCTTGTATCTCCTCCTCTCCCTCTCCCTCTCCCCCCCCTCCTCTCTCTCGCCTCCGCAATTTTTCTGCCATCTCAGTGAATATAAAATATCGGGTGAATGGACCGCTCCTGAAGGAAAGAAGAAGAAGAATCAAGCTGCTCTGGGGTTGTGCGTCATCCACTTCAGATGTAAATATTCTGTCAAAGTGAACCCTATTTGAGGAGTCTTTGTCCTTGGCGCGAGTGATGAGGTGTCGGGGATCTATTTCCAAACACTGAAACCAAGCATAAAGGGAGGATAACAGAGTGTATGTGCGGGTGTGCCAACCTAGACGGCTGTGAATCTGAGCCAGGGACAGTTTGAATTATAGCGCTGACGGTGGGCGCTATCCGTTTACAGAGAGACAATTTGAAACCTTATAAAGATGGCGGCTCTGACAACACAAGACTGTGACGTCATGCCGTCAGCACAACTGGCCAATCAAAGCACCTTTGTCCGCATATCTTAAAAGAATACCCACCGATCACATGTTCAGAGTCCTGCAGCCGCAGGTCTGTTATATATCACAGGTCACAAGTAAGTCTCAATAATTTCATGAGGCTGCAAACAGCACATACATACATACATACATTCACTCACTCCTTCATTCGTCCTCAGCCGCTTCTCCGGGGTCGGGTCACGGTGGCAGCAAGCTAAGTAGGGCACTCCAGACATCCCTCTCCCCACCAACATGCTGCAGCTCCTCCTGGGGGATCCCAAGGCGTTCCCAGGCCAGGTTGGACAATTAGTCCCTCCAGCGAGTTCTGGTCTACCCCGGGGTCTCCTCCCGGTTGGATGTGCCCGGTAAACCTCCAAAGGAGGCGCCCAGGAGGCATCCTAATCAGATGCCCGAACCACCTCAACTGGCTCTACTCCAAGCTCCCTCCGGATGTCCGAGCCCCTCACCCTATCTCTAAGGCTGAGCCCAGACACCCTATGGTGGAAACCCATTTGAGCCGCTTGTATCCGCGATCTCACCCTTTTGGGTTACTACCCAAAGGTCGTGACCCTAGGTGAGGGTTGGAACGAAGATTGACTGGTAAATTGAGAGCTTTCCCTTCCGGCTCAGCTCCCTCTTCACCACAACATCCGCATTACTGCTGATGCTGCACCAATCCGCCTGTCAATCTCCCGCTCCATCCTACCCCCCACTCGTGAGCAAGACCCCGAGATACTTGAGCTAATGCAATGTTTGTATGCCACATGCATGCAAAACATTGCAAAAGTGAAAAAAACAACCCCACCTTTTTGTGTGAAAACGGCATCCTTTGGCACAAACTCTACTGCTTTATGTTGTGTACAATTTACCAGTGTTCCTAAATATGAAATGTAAATGATAGCGTGTGCCTCAGAACTTGAGATATAGACAGCTCCCCGTGGTAAAAGATGGCGGTCTAGCGTTTCCAAGATGGCGCCCGAGTGAGCCAGCTTCTCCTAGATAGGCTTTGGTTTGACCGAGCTCCTGTTGAGCGTGCGTGTGTTTTATGCACGCGGACGTGCATGTGTGCAGTGCAGGAACGTGTCACCAGGGGGCGGTGCAGCTACAGTACGTCAGCGTGTCTCTGCTTCATTTCCTGCTAATTAATGTCAACCACGGAGTGTATGGGGCTAATGGCAGTCTGTGTGTGTGTGTGTGTGTGTGTGTGTGTGTGTGTGTGTGTGTGTGTTCCCAAGGCCCAATTATGTTGGGAGGGCCGAGATCAGATCAGATGTAAACGAGAGATTTGCGCGGTTCTGTTCTGGCAGAGCGAGATGCAGGATCTGGTACCGATCCCGGGGCCGTGACCTCACCATGCTGACTCAACAGCGACGAGCTGCGCTGTGGTCCCGCAGACCTGGCACTCGACGGCATAGCAGTTATGGCAGCCCTGAGACAGACACACACACACACACACACACACACACACACACACACACACACACACACACACACACGCTTTCTGCTCCTAATGTGTTTCTTATTATGTGACATATTTGGCTGATCGCTCAACAGAGTTCAGACTTCTGCACCTGCCAAACTCCTCCTTTCGACCTCTGGAGCGGCGCTGAGGTGTGATTGCAGAGACTGGCCAGCAGATGGCAGAAAACACACACACTGCCTCCACGCTGCTGCCTTCTCTGGCTGCCAGGCTGCAGATGTTGCTGGCTGAGTGATCTGTTGATACGGATCTGATTAGCATAGATAGAGAGGTAGATTGTTCCACAAAAACGTTCAATTGTGTGTTTTTGTTTTTTTTCCCTCTCCAGTGAGGCCTCACGTCTGGCAGCTGTGTATGTTCGCCTCGCGCGTTTGAATGTTGTTGTTGTTTTTGTTTTTTTTGTCGTTCTTTGAAAACAGATGAGCCGCACTCTTCAGAGTGACAGCGTGCAAAATGAGCTGCAGGTGCATCGGCATTTATTAAGCGGCACGTCTTAGCCGCGGGTCTCCATCGCTTTATATAGAGTCGGTCGAAGACGACAAACGTGTGAGTCGGGTGTGCCGCCTCAGCCAGACTTCAGAGCTTGGTGATTTGCAGTCCCGCTGCTCCCCCCCCCCCCCTTGTGACTAGTGTCGCTCGCTGGCTCGGTCCTGCATGTTTTGTTTTGGGGTCAACAGAAAGTTGGTGTACGCGTGACCCTGGATGGTCAGGATATTTCACAGATTTACAGCCTCATTTGCATATATATATATATATATGCACAGACACATACATATTTATTTATTTACTATTTCTCCCAAATTGTACTTGGCCAATGACCCCACTCCTCCGAGCCATCCCGGTCGCTGCTCCACCCCCTCTGCCGACCCGGGGAGGGGCTGCAGACTACCACATGCCTCCTCCCATACATGTGGAAAAAAGCCAGCCGCTTCTTTTCACCCGACAGTGAGGAGTTTGACCAGGGGGAAGTAGCACGTGGGAGGATCATGCTTTTCCCCCCAGTTTCCCCCCCCCCCCAAAAACAGGCGCCCCGACCAGCCAGGGGAGGCGCTTGTGCAGCGACCAGGACGCACACCCACATCCGGCTCCCCGTTCGCAGACACGGCCAATTGTGTCTGTAGGGACGCCCGACCAAGCCGGAGGTAACACGGGGATTCGAACTGCCGACCCCCGTGTTGGTAGGCAACGGGATAGAGCGCCATGCTACACCGGACACCCCATTTGTGTGTATATTAAGTGGTGCCATCTGTATAATGCACACAGTACTTAACACGTGTTGTCTTGTATTGCCGCGGCCCTCTATTGAGAACTGGCTTCCTCCCGGCAGAGGATGCCCGACTGACCCGAGACGTTCATTCCCCGCACACAGTACACGCCGGTCCACGTAGGCAGTGTAGTACAGCTCCCTTGGCAGGAGAACCTCGACTCCTCTGTCAGAACGAATTGCACCAAACAGGTTTCACAAGACGAGATGGACCCAGCGGTACCCGCTGGACGTGCAGAGTACTGGAGCCAACACTTCCTCTTTTAAGGTGCATTCACAACCAACTAAACCCATTTCCCCGGCAACGCCGCATGATTACACACCCCGCAGTAATGATCTTCTTTTTTTTTTCTTTCCCTACACGCCGTTGATTTTAGCTGATGATTCCGGTTGTTTAATTACGGCTGCCGCCGATTTGAGTTCATCCGTCGGGAACGCCGCGAGACAAGCCGGGCTATTGTTCTCCCGATTAGCCCCGCGCCAGTTTTGTTGATTAAGTTTCAATAGAGCCTCGCTAGGTGGTTTCCTCCGCTTAGCCGCCTAATGAATGCCAGGGCTGATTTGGCAGCCATTGTCTCCCCCCCCCCCCGTCACTGCAAATGACCGCCGAGTGCGACTTGCACTGTGGAATCGATAGCCGTGGTCTATCAGAGACACGAAGCGCAGGCGGATTACTGATGAGACTGATTTAAGGGGCTTCTGCCGCGATGGGGTTTGTGTGCAGCTGAACGCGAGTGCTGGAGAGGGAGGGAGAGGGATGATTATGTGTGAAGAGAAAATGGAGAGAGTGAGTAAAAAGGATGAGTACTTGTGTGTGTGTGTGTGTGTGTGTTTTGAAAGCGAGGCAGAGGGTGAACTAACGACCGTGTGCGTGCACACGGCAATACTAAAACACACAACTGCATCTTCCAGGGCAGTGCCTTTTGGCTCCCATCCAGGACTTTTCCCACAAATGAGAGGAGCGACGTGGTCCCCAGGGGGCAGCGCCTCGAGTCGGTGACAGCCCGCCGATCTGTGGCCAATCAGAGTGAGTAGCTGGCCTCCTGTCGCGGGCGGCGGCTTCTCTCCACGGTGGTTTTCGGGGGTGGGGGGGGGGGGTGGTAGTTGGTCCGTTCCGACTCACAATGGAGCGAATAGCGAAGCTTCCTCTTTTTTGACCGTGTTTTATCGGCATCCGCTCCGCAACGCGTCCCGTCCACACGCCAGTGGCCACGACGGCACAGCGAGGACTCGGCGTCTCGCCGGGCTCCGCGTGCGGGGTGCGGAGCCACCCCGTGATCCGGTTTCCTGTCGGGCTCGAGTCGGCCGCGTGCCTCGTGGACGGACGGAGGAGCTTCTCGCGGGGCGATTCATCGTTTCGGTCGCGCGCCGCCTTCCGCCGTTTCACCCCTCCGCCCTCCCCTTCTAGCGCGGCGCTTCGAGACCCCCCCACTAACTGTGTTTTTGGGGGGGTTTTTCCAGAAGTGTGTCTCCGTCTTCATCACGAGTGTGTTTGTATGCCACTTAAGGCCGTAAACTCAGAACCCGCGTTTCCTGTGCTGCGTAATGCATCTCAGCGTTCGGATGAGGGGGGGTGGGGGTGGGGGGGGGGCTCATGAATAATCTAGACCGCTCAGCCTCTGATGCCGGAGCGGATCATAATAAAGCAAACCCCCTATCGATGCGGGCCCGCCAGGACGGCCAGGACGGCCTGGTACATTAGCCGGAGATGGCTGGCGATAAATCAGGAGATTCACAGGGAGGAGGAGGAGCCTGGCATCAGGGGCTCCCTCCGGAGGTCTCCAGGCACTATGCCATACGGCGGGGGCAGGCATACTCCCCCCGTCCCAATCCACCTACTCCTTACCTTCCAGCACCGGTCCCCAGGGTGGCTTTTAATCCCCACAAATGGGCACGGATAACAAGTGCCCCCGTATGTCACCGGCTCTCCGCGATACCGCCGGCCTCCCGCCGCTTTCACGGCGAGGAGATGTCCGCGTCGTCCACCGTAATCGGCGCTGCTGTGGGGGATTTTGTTTTACGAGTCTGTTTACTCTGCGGAGGAGTCGTGGTCTACGGCACGCCATGGCCTCCTCAGGGCCCGCTAGCCCGGCCGATTGATATACTTTCAGTGCATGTCGGGGTAGAAAAGGAGGACGGGGGGGGGGGGGGGGGCGTCTCTAACCCATCTGTACTGTCTGCTGATTGATGCACCCGGGGGCCAAAACCCACGGGCTCGGTGTTATCTGGAGCCCGTATCTGACTGTCTTCATTCACCCGCTCAATATGGGGAGGTGGGGGGGGGGGTGACAATAGAGTGGGAGACTCGCTCCTGCCACTCCATCTGATGAATTGCCGCTGTCTGGGCCAGTCCAGTGCCATTTTTCATACATTTTCATCTGTTCGCTCCTCGGCGGTGGGCCCTGTTGAGTAGGGCTGTCAACGAATATTCCAAATTTGAAGATATAACCGAGTGGTTAAAAAAAAACACCCCAGACATGCGAGTGTGAAAATTAGTATACGTTCCTGGAAGAAGAAACAAAGCAGCAGTACGGCGGCTTTCCGCCTCTCGAGTTCCCGCGAGGGCCTCGGCCGCTGCACCGAATACGCCGCACGGCGGACAGGAGTCGCACGACGCCGCTTTCATCGGGTGTTCACTCCGAACAATCTAAAAAGCCCCGTTTGGAAAGACTTCGGATTTTGGTCATCCATCCATCCATCCATCCATCCATCCATCCATCCATTATCCGAACCCCTTATCCTGCTCTCAGGGTGGCGGGGATGCTGGAGCCTATCCCAGCAGTCATTGGGCGGCAGGTGGGGAGACACCCTGGACAGGCTGCCAGGCCATCACACAGAGCCCACACACACACACACACACACACACACACACACACACACACACACACATTCACACCGAGGGACAACTTAGTACAGCCGGTTCACCTGACCTACATGTCTTTGGACTGTGGGAGGAAACCAGAGCACCTGGAGGAAACCCACGCAGACACGGGGAGAACATGCAAACTCCACACAGAGGACGACTCGGGACGACCCCCCCAAGGTTGGACTACCACGGGGCTCGAACCCAGGACCTTCTTGCTGTGAGGTGACCGCGCTAACCGCTGTGCCGCCGGATTTTGGTCATAAAACCAAAAAAAAAATGTTGTGGAACCTCGAGATAAAGTCGTATGTAAGCTGTTTAAGCTACAGTTAGCTAACCATTCCACCGCTAGTAACCTGAGGGCACGTCTCGAAAATAATAACCCATTAATGACGAATCATTTATCTCGCTCCGAGAGACGGTGCATTCTCATTTCTAACTCTAGCACCAACCACGGTGTGGAGAGAGAGAGAGAGAAGAAAGCCACTTTGTCATTGTACAAGGTCACAACGACATGTGTTCTCTGCATGTAACCCATCCTGTTGTATAGGAGCAGTGGGCAGCTGCAGCACCCGGAGACCAACTCCAGTTCTTCTTTCCAGTGCCTTGCTCAGGGGCACAGGCAGGAGTATTAACCCTAACATGCATGTCTTTCTGATGGTGGGAGGAAACCGGAGCACCCGGAGGAGACCCACGCAGACACGGGGAGAACATGCAAACTCCACACAGAAAGGACCTGGGACGGCCTGGGGTTCGAACCCAGGACCTGCAGTCTAAACCGACTGCAGGTATCCCCACACTTATAAACAATACAGTTGCATAACAACTGGTACCAACCATCAGTTTCATATGCAAATATGCCCAACGTGGAGCTCGAACCCACGACCCTGAGATTAAGAGTCTCATGCTCCACCGACTGAGCTAGCCGGGCTGCTAAAAACGCAGTGCATTGGCCGGGAATCGAACCCGGGCCTCCCGCGTGGCAGGCGAGAATTCTACCACTGAACCACCAATGCCTTGACCGGACCACGGCCCGTGCCAATCAAAGGCAAACCCTAACGTGCATGTCTTTCTGATGGTGGGAGGAAACCGGAGCACCCCGGAGGAGACCCACGCAGACACGGGGAGAACATGCAAACTCCACCCAGAAAGGACCTGGGACGGCCTGGGGTTCGAACCCAGGACCTTCTTGCTGTGAGGCAACAGTGCTAACCACTGTGCCAGAGAGAGAGAGAGAGTGAGAGAGATTATAGGATATTTTTTTACATTTTGTACTGTGTGGGTATGTAGACATTATAAAAGACATGTTTTACATTGAAATGAATACGCCTATACAAGTAGTTATGTGTCTCGTTGTATTGGTTCGCCCTCTTGTGGACATAATGCGCAAAAATATCGTGGCGAGCCGGCGTGGAAGAATGAGTCGAGACAACTCGCGTGCCCCATACACCACACAGCCCCCGGGGGGTGCTCTTTTATTCACCCCGGCCAGAACGGACCAGAACTGACAACAATGTAAAGAGTCCCCCCCCCCCCGACTTCACAACTGGCGATGTCGGTCTATGTCACGCTCCTAAGGTCAGCCAGTCAGTAACGGTCCTCTACCCAGTCCGAGTCCAACCCCCAAACGACCCAACACAGGGATCGCCGGTTCGAATCCCCGTGTTACCTCCGGCTTGGTCCGGCATCCCTACAGACACAGTTGGCCGTGTCTGCAGGTGTGAAGCCGAATGTGGGTCCTGGTCGCTGCACAAGCGCCTCCTGTAGCCCGTCGGGGTGCCTGTTCGGGAGGGGAGGGGGAACTGGGGGGTAGAATAGCGTGATCCTCCCACGCGCTACGTCCCCCGGTGATACTCCTCACTGTCAGGTGAAAAGAAGCGGCTGGCGACTCCACATAGGAGGAGGCATGTGGTAAGTCTGCAGCCCTCCCCGGATCGGGAGAGGGGGTGGAGCAGCGGCCGGGACGGCTCGGGAGAGTGGGGTAATTAGCCAAGTACAACCGGGAAGAAAAAGAACGAAGCTAAAAAATAAAAATAAAAACAGTCAGAGCGACCGCCTCCCCTGGTCGCTACAATATATTCAAAGGGATTCGAACCTGTGTGTTATGTTTTAGTTTTTTTGAAGCGAATCGAACGTCATTTTTGGCCAATTTTGACAGCCCTGTTGTTGTTGTTGGGGGTGGGGTGGGGGGGTTGTAGTAAAGTTAACCCCCCTTTCCAGCCAGTGCCAGTTCGGGTGTAAATTGGCCCGCTTGTTGTTTGTTTTTAAGTGTCTTTGGTAACAGAGCTCCCACGCTGTCCACAGAGACGCAACTAAGACATCTCTCTCCCCCTCTCTCTCTCTCTCTCTCTCTCTCTCTCTCTCTCTCTCTCTCCCTCTCCCTCTCTCTCTCCCTCCCTCCCTCCGTGTTTTTAATTATTAATTCATATGCCAACCATCACCCCCCCCGTGCAAAAGGAAAGGAGATGTTCTCATCGCCATGGCCCTGAAGCCACTAAACGTGATCCGTGGCTGCAGAGGAAATCGGGTCCTTCAGCACAAGGAGCCGCCTGCAGGACTTGGCAGCTAATCTCGTCTTCCGATAACGTGCCTCTCGTTTTTTTTTTTAACGTTCGGACACGAGATGTGAGCTTTTCTTCACATGTACATGTAGGAGAGCTGATTAAGGCACATTATCTCTGGGATGTGAGGCGAGCTGCTGTCTCTCTTTTCTCCACGGTCCAGGCCCACTCCTGTCAATATGAGTGTTCCAGCGTGGGGTCAACTGCCGAGGGTCGGCCGCCTGCGCACAAACGGCCGACTGCAGAAAGGCCTCCAGTGCAGTTGTCTAATTAATGCATTGAATGTCTCCAGTCAAAGGTGCTGCACAGAATTCTGGGTTGATGTATGAAGCTAAGAAGAAGAAAAAAATAAGGACAGACTCCTCTAGCCCTGTCCCCCACTCCTGAAGAAAATGTAGTCTGGTTCCAGTAACTGTTCTGCATTTGGAACAATGTGGAGAGGCTCCTGATGTATACTCACTATAAGTACATAGAGATGTGTAGACATTGTGTAAAATATTGTATGTTTCCTATAGCTACTGCATATCGAGATTCTGGAAGGCAATAGCCGAATTTCTTGCCATTTTTCTCTATCGATTGCCGCCTTACATAGTGTACGCCAAAAGGTTCTTAACGGTGCGAGTCCATCCCAGTTCAATTTTTGCAATTAAGAATTTTGATACGGAACGTCCATGCTTTCGATGGTCCAGAAAAATCCTTTCTAACCCGTGAGAATCATCTGAGAACTCGAGAGTATTCGTTTTCTTGTACACATAGTGCCTGACTCATAAAATATTTGGGAAATATCGAATGAAATATTTGTGAAAATCCTTGGCAGGTATATTGTACTGAGATCGTACACCCTTTTCATACCTGCTTCTTGCCATGTCTTGAAATTGGGTCCCGTACCCTCTACTGATAAATCTGGGTTCTCCACCAATGTTGTCAGGGCATTTAAACGGGTGAGTTTCAGAATGATTATTTTTAATCGATCCGTAACTTCTATAATTTGGGTTTAACACTGCCCTTGTAAGGCCTCTTGTAGCATTGGCTTTAAGTATTTCAATCCACACATATACATCTCATCTCATCTCATCTCATCTCATCATCAGCCACTTCCCTGGGGTGAGGTGGCAGTGGCAGCAAACTAAGAAGGGCACTACAGATGTCCCTCTCCCCAGCAATGCCCTCCAGCTCCTCCTGGGGGATCCCAAGACTTTCCCTGGCCAGATTTGACATGTAGTCCCCCTCAGCGAGTTCTGGGTCTATCTCGGGGTCTCCGCCCAGTTGGATGTGCCCAGAAAACCTCCAAAGGAAGCCGCCCAAGAGGCATCCTAATCAGATGCCCGAACCACCTCAACTGGCTCCTTTCGACGTGAAGGAGCAGCGGCTCTACTCCGGGCTCCTTCTGGATGTCTGAGCTCCTCACCCTATCTCTAAGGCTGAGTCCAGACACCCTACAGAGGAAACTTGTTTCAGCCGCTTGTATCCGTGATCTCACCCTTTCGGTCACTACCCAAAGCTCATGACCACAGGTGAGGGCTGGAACGAAGATTGACTGGTAAATTGAGAGCTGAGCCAGAATAAATTGAGAGCTGATCTGGAATAAATTGAGAGCTTTGCCTTCCGGCTCAGCTCCCTCTTCACCACAACGGTCCAGTACAACGTCCACATTATACATATACGATGCAATGCAAAATAGAACATCCGCAAACATGAATACAAACATGATGGGGGAAAATAGACTATGATGGAATTTTTACAACCACATCCCTCACAGAGACGGATCATGATTATTTGTAAACTACTAATTACTATCAATGACGAGTAAACAATTACCTGAAACCGATGGAGGCTTGGTGGGTTTGCGGTTGGGTCCTTTCAATGGGTTCAGTGTTAGCCTTGTATGTTCTCCATCCGCAGTGAATGAACACACAAGTGTCTTTCAGAATCCCTTCCCAGATGCAGCAATGACTGCCATCCAGAAGCTCCACAGATATGTCGTTTCACCAGCGGGGAAGCATTCAGCGTTGACTATCTTCTTGCATTGCTCAGGTGACACTGGACAAGGGATTAAGAGCCCGGGTTCGAGATGTTCTCGTACCAGATCCGACATTCTCCCACATCGGAGTTATTCATCCCACAGCTCCAGCCAGGCCATACACACCAATGAGAGGGGCACTATCGACAGTGTGGTTTGATCGTCGCAGAATCTCACGAGACTGTCCAGAGCACTTGGACTCCGTACTAGATGCCGTGTGCAACACAATGAGGGCCATCATTCGGGATGAGATCAATGGGTGGAGCCCGTGCCCTCCACCTGGCATCTCGCTACCACCCTGACATCGCAGGAGTCTTTGCTCTGTCCAGCTTCTTCAACAAGGATTCTGCTGCTTTCCAGGCAGTGGAGGAGAGGGCAAGAGCAGGAAACTCCCTTCCTGAGCTGTTCCAGTGCCCCGGAACGAAAGACAACCTGGCACTCCACCCACAGGGAGAAGACACGGCAGAACTGCTGAGGAAAGCTGGCATGGCCGCCACCTTCCGTTCCTTCCCTGGCCCCTACCACCAGCTCTCTCAACCTGAGGGGGAACTGCTGCACTCCTGGATCCTCACCAAGCTCCCGCCCGAGGGACCACCATCGCTCACTACCTACCATCTGCCCCAACACACTTACCGCTGTCTGGGACTTGTTACTCTTTGGACTTGGTCAAACTTTTGGCTCATGTCCATTTCATCCCTCCCTCCCTGCCCTTCAGCTTCACAGGTCGTCTCATCTGTTGCTCGCTCTACTCCATATCTCTTTTTTCCACCTTCTTGTTTTCGGTCATGATATGTTGTTTGTGTTGGTCGTTTGGCCACAGTGAGCGTTAGTGAAAACAGCCCTGTATGATGGTGGTGGGTGTGGCGGTGTGTTGGTCCCTGTGTGATGGTGGTGGTGTGATGGTCCCTGTGTGATGGTGGTGGTGTGTCGGTCCCTGTGTGATGGTGGTGGTGTGTCGGTCCCTGTGTGATGGTGGTGGTGTGTCGGTCCCTGTGTGATGGTGGTGGGTGTGGGTCCCTGTGTGATGGTGGTGGTATGTCGGTCCCTGTGTGATGGTGGTGGTGTGATGGTCCCTGTGTGATGGTGGTGGTGTGTGGGTCCCTGTGTGATGGTGGTGGGTGTGGTGGTGTGTTGGTCCCTGTGTGATGGTGGTGGGTGTGGTGGTGTGTGGGTCCCTGCGCAGTGCAAACGTAGCTCATTGATTATGTATGCTAATAAATCCCCATGATGCCGATGGAGGGCGTGTGGCTGTATGGAGTTATGGGAGCATGTACATGCAGGCCTGTGTGTTTGTTTTGTGTTCGCGTGTGTGTGCGAGTATGTGGCTGGGGGCCTGTGTGTGTGTGTGTGTGTGTGTGTGTGTGAGAGAGAGATAATGAGCATCTTATTGTGTACTTGTCTGTATGGGTGTGTAAATGTTTGTGGACATAAGTGAGAGTGTTTGTATGTGTGTGTGTGTGTGTGTGTTTTGGCGCGGGGGTTGTGTGTGTTGGTATGGGTTTGTGTTTGTATGTCAAAGCATCTTTTTGTCGGTGTGTATGTGTGTGGACATATAACTTTGTGTATGTGTGTGTTTGTATGTGCTTGTGTATGTGCAGGCTGCATGTATGTGTGTGTGTGTGTGTGTGTGTGTGTGTGTGTGTGTGTGTGTGTGCCTGAGAGCATCTATTTGTGTGTGTCTGTTTACGTTTGTATGTTTGTGTAGACATAAGTGAAGGCGTGTGTGTGTGTGTGTGTGAGACAACAACTGCTGTCACTGGAGGCCCTGCGACACCACAGAGCAAGAGCAGACAGACAGCCACAGACACACTACCCCACAGCCGGCTGTCTGTCAGTATGTGCTTTTCTTTTGTGTGTGTGTGTGTGTGTGTGTGTGTGTGTCTGTGTGTGTGTGTGTGTGCATGCCACACAATAACAGTAAAAAAATAAAAAAGAAGGACCCGTGGAAGACCAACAACTGTCAGCCTTGGTGTCTCCATGTCCTCCCGACCGTCCCGGCACCACACCGTCAAACCGATGCCCTCCTCTATGCTTTCCTTTTGGACCCCGCCCCCTTCCCCCCCCCAGGTGTACCCGACCAATCACCCCGCTCTCCCGAGCCGTCCCGGTCTCTGCTCCGCCCCCTCTGCCGACCCGGGGAGGGCTGCAGACTACCACACGCCTCCTCCGAGTCACCAGCCGCTTCTTTTCACCTGACAGCGAGGAGTTTCACCAGGGGGGGGCGCGTGGGAGGATCACGCCATTCCCCCCCCCCCCTTACAGATGCCCCGACCGACCAGAGGAGGCGCTAGTACAGCGACCAGGACACGTACCCACATCCGGCTCCCCACCCTCAATTGTGTCTGTAGGGACACCCGACCAAGCCGGAGGTGACACGGGGATTCGAACCGGCGGTCCCCGTTTGGTAGGCAACGGAATAGGCCGCCGCGCCACCCGGACGCCCCCCCCCCCCCTCCTCCGCGCTTTCGGGGCGCGCTGTTCGTCCGTCAGTGACACGCACCCCGACTCCGCCTGAGCGTGTCGTGCCGAGGCCTCGCCACGCCCGGTCCCTGTGACCGCCGTTCTGTCGTCGCTCAAAGCCAGGCGGGGCTCTGCACCCAAGACACACACACAGAGAGGCGCTGCTGAATAGTTAAGCGGGGAGGCATGGCGGGTAGTAGAGCGCCACCCCCTGGAGGAGCATCTCGCCCTCTTCAAGATGTCTAACACGCCGGGATTAAACTCGCTCCTGTGTTTCTTCCAGCGGCTCTGCGTCTGTCACTCAGGCTGCAGGGAAGTGTGACATATTTTTCTGCTCACTCGGGAGAGACTGCCCCCCCCCTCCCCCCGCCCCCCAACCCCCCCCCCCCCCCACCACCACCACCACCATCCCATCACGCCTCGCTGCGTAGCCAGTCACAGGGCCTACGATGACAATGTGAGCGGCGTTATTTGATGCCGGAGCGGCGGTAAGCGGCGTGCGGCGCTGGAATTTGGGTCAGACGCACCGATTCCGCCCTTAACGGGGGCAAATCGTCGCCGCCGCCGCCGCCACATCTCACGCCCCCCTCGAGATGAGCCATTAGCGCTGCTGGGATAGCGCAGAGCCGCGGTGCTGAGGCAGCGGCACACTTCAGAGGAAATATCGGCTGTGCGTTTGCATACGTGGCGGTAGCGTGTGGTTGGCGTGTAATTGAAGACGCCGTTATCATGGCAGCCAGTGCGAGGAGAGCGCCATTAGCGGGGGTGGGTGGGGGGGGGTGGGGGGCGGCAGTGGTTTTATGACGCGCTGTATTATGGATGTCTCGAGCGTGCAGCTTCATCAGGAGGCCGTAAACAGCGGGCCAGTCAGCAAACTCTGCTCGTTAAGAGACGTTTAAATGTAATTATTTATTGATGCCTCTTATGATCTATTGTCCCGGCTGCAGCGGGCAGGGGTTTTTATTCTTCCTGCCTCCACGCCTGCTCGGTGAGATTGCCCCAAGTTAACGGCCCTCTGAAGTTTTCAGGAAGGAGGTGGGGGGGGGGGGTGAGCGCATCCGTCTGGTAATGGAGAGCTAGAAGGGGGAGGGGGGGGTGTTCGGGATCGACAACACAAATAACGGAGAAAACCATCTTGTATTATTGTCTCACACACACGCCGAGGACTTGTAGAGTTCTTGTACTTCTATCTTTCTGAGGACCGATTTGAGTTTCCCCCCAGTTGCACTTGGCCAGTTACCCCCGCTCTTCCGAGCCGTCCCGGTCGCTGCTCCACCTCCTCCGCCGATCCGGGGAGGGCTGCAGACCACCACATGCCTCCTCCCGTACATGTGGAGTCGCCAGCTGCTTCAGTGAGGAGTTTCGCCAGGGGGACGTAGCACGTGGGAGGATCACGCTATTCCCCCCCCCAGTTCCCCCTCCCTCAACCGACCAGAGGAGGCGCTGGTGCGGCGACCAGGACGCATACCCTCGTTCGGCTTCCCACCCGCAGACACGGCCAGTTGTGTCTGTAGGAACGCCCGACCCAGCCGGAGGCAACACGGGGATTCGAACCGATGACCCCCGTGTCGGTAGGCAACAGAAGAGACCGCCACGCCACCTCAATGCCCCCAATTTGGGTTTTTAACCATCAGATTAAGGACTTTTTTTTTCAAAGTGATGACATTTTGGCCAGTCCTCACTTCTTTTAGGGTGTATGTTAGGGTCAGGATTAGGTTAGGGTCAGGGTCAAGGGTCGGCAGGTATTTGTGATGGCTGCAGTTAGGGTTGAGGGCTACGGAATCGATACAGACGAAGAGGGTCCTCACAAAGACAAAAGAAGGTGTGTGTGCGGTTAGTGATCGGGGGGGGGGGGGGACTCGCCGTCAGACAACGCCTTGTCTACACCAGTGGTTCTCCACCTTTTTGGGGTCCTGGACCCCCTGCGTATTTCTGATCTACCCTGAGGACCCCTCCACCTGATCTTGGGGGAGGGGGGTTGCAATTTGATAGAAACAGTAGAAACTGCATTTTAAATTGCATTATAGCATTTATTCACTCTTTGGGGCAAAAATAAGAGCTTTCAGTTGTAACTTAGATATAGTTAACAAAACAGAATTCTTATTCAGTAACTTTCAGATATATGTAACAAAACAGAATATGTATTCAGTAACTTTCAGATATATGTAACAAAACAGAATATGTATTCAGTAACTTTCAGATATATGTAACAAAACAGAATTCTTATGCAGTAACTTTCAGATATGTGTAACAAAACAGAATTCTTATGCAGTAACTTTCAGATATATGTAACAAAACAGAATTCTTATGCAGTAACTTTCAGAAATATGTAACAAAACAGAATATGTATTCAGTTACTTTCAGATATATGTAACAGAACAGAATATGTATTCAGTAACTATCAGATATATGTAACAACACAGAATATGTATTCAGTAACTTTCAGAAATATGTAACAAAACAGAATATGTATTCAGTAACTTTCAGATATATGTAACAGAACAGAATATGTATTCAGTAACTTTCAGATATATGTAACAATACAGAATATGTATTCAGTAACTTTCAGATATATGTAACAACAGGATTTTTATGCAGTAACTTTTAACAATGCAAACGGGAGCGAGATCTCTTATTAAAATACAGTAAATTACACTTGTGAAACAGATGTAATTAGAGAAAAAAGTCCTGTTACCCTTTATAGTTTAGGTAGATAAAGGTCTCAGTCACATTTGAGTAAAATAATCCTATTTCTATAAATGTCATAGGATCTTTTTTTTAAAGATATTTTATTTTCACGGACCCCCTTGCAATTACACCACGGACCACTAGGGGTCCGCGGACCCCCGGTTGAGAAACACTGGTCTACACGTTGTCCTAAGTGTTGTCCTGTGCGCTCTTTGGAAACGAACCGACGACACAAACCCCGGTCCACAATTAATAGCTGGTTTCATGGTGCGAGTAAAGTTTTACAGGACGTTTTATGGGAGGCTGTTGATGGAGTGCGGGTTGAAACTCTTCCCGTTTGACATTTGCTGCGGCCTGGGATGATGAAGCTGTTGAACCGACTCATTTTATGAAAGACATTTCTGCTCACTTACTGTTTTATTAGACTACGGGAAGAAAAAAAAAAAAAAAGGGAGCCGCGGATCCTCTCCTGCAGCCACCGGGGGCAGTGAGCTGGAGAAGGGAGGAAGGAAAAAAAAGTCATTAGGAGTTCAAGAGCTGTCGAGGGGATAAATTAGGCAGTTTTCTGCGACGGGGAAGAGAGGAGGCTGTGGTCCCTCAGCAGGCTGTTACTCGCCGCCGTGTCAAACCGTCCCCTTGACATTTCACTCAGGGATGCTGCCGCGGATGAAGACACCTTCTGTGGAGATGACATGTCCAAAGATTGATTTTTTTTTTTTTTTTTAGGGGTACACGCCGGCTAACAATGGGCATTTTGCATCATGCTCCTCGTGCAGTGAGGGAATCCGTCAATACACGTTTTAAGATTCAGACCATCACGTGGCGAATCAATACTCTTCAATTTTTACACACACATATATATATATATAATATAGACACGCACCTGCTACTTTTGGCTGCTCCCGTTAGGGGTCGCTACAGCGGATCATCCGTCTCCATCTCTTCCTGTCCTCTGCGTCTTCCGTTGGCGACCCGGGCCTCGACCGGTCCGCTGTGGAAATCTGATTTATGATCCGCATACCTGATCTGAAAACCACTTTATTCTGTTGTACAGTTGCAGTGAATTTAACCCGTCCTGTTGTATAGCAGCAGTGGGCCTCTGCAGCGCCCGGGGACCAACTCCAGTTCTTCTTTCCATTGCCTTGCTCAGGGGCACAGACCTTAGTGTTATCCCTTGGCAAAGGTTTCACAGCGGATGCCCTTCATGACGCAACCCTCCCCATTTATCCGGGCTTGGGACCGGCACAAAGAGTGCACTGGCTTGTGCATCCTCAGCCAAAACATTTAAATCCACCCCTCTGATATTGTGTAGGTCCCCCCCCCCCTCCCCCATGCTGCCAAAAAAGCTCTGACCTGTCGAGGCATGGATGCAGAAGACTTCTAAAGGTGATCTCTGGTATCTGGCACCAAGATGTTAGCAGCAGATCCTTTTAAGTCCCATAAGTTGTGAGGTGGGGCCTCCATGGATTGGACTTGTTTTTCCAGCACATCCCACAGAAGCTCAATCAGATTGGGATCTGGGGAATTAGAAGGCCAAGGCAACACCTTGAACTCTTTGCCCTGTTCCTCAAACCATTCCTGAACAATTTTTGCAGTGTGGCACGACACATTATCCTGCTGGAAGAGGCCACTGCCATCAGGGAATACCGTTGCCATGAAGGGGTGTGCCTGGTCTACAACAATGTTTAGGTAGGTGGTACATATCAAAGTAACATCCACATGAATGCCAGAACCCAAGGTTTCCCAGCAGAACATTGCACAGAGTATCACACTGCCTGCGCTGGCTTGCCTTCTACCCATAGTGCATCTTGGTGCCATGTCGTCCCCAGGTAAATATCATGCACGCATCCGCATGGTGTAAAAGAAAATGTGATTCATCAGACCAGACCGCCTTCTTCCATTGCTCCATAGTCCAGTCATGATACTCCCGTGCCCATTGTAGGCACTTTCGGTGGTTGAGAGGAGCCATCATGGGCACTGACTGGTCTGCGGCTACGCAGCCCCATACACAGCAAGCTTGTGATGTACTGTGCGTTCTGACGACACCTGTCCATCATAGCCAGCATGAACTTATTCAGCAATGTGAGCTACAGTAGCTCTTTTGTGGGGATCGGACCAGATGGACTAGCCTTCGCTCCCCAAGCACATCAGTCCGCCCTGGGCATCTGTGAGTCTGTTGCCGGTTCACCGGTTGTCCTTCCTTGGACCACTTTTGGTAGGTACTGACCACCGCATACCAGGAACACCCCACAAGACCTGCGGTTTTGGAGATGCTCTGACCCAGTCGTCTAGCCGTCACAATTTGGCCCTTGTCGGTGTCGCTCGGATTCTTACGCTTGCCCATTTTTTCTTCTTCCAACACATCAACTTCAAGAACTGACTGTTCACTTGCTGGCTAATATATCCCACCCCTTGACAGGTGCCATTGTAACGAGATAATCAATGTTATTCACTTACCTGTCAGTGGTTTTAATCTGATGTGTGTGTGTGTGTGTGTGTGTGTGTATATATATATGTATATATATATATGCTGTGGCCTGGCTGCATGGACCCAGTGCAGGATATCTTGTACATGGGGAGAAAAAGGAGAATGAAATTTCTGCACAAATGTGCCATGAATTTATTTTTTTTTGGCCATGTAGAAAATCTCCCACATGGTTCTTGGTGTATTTAATTTATTCCACTCCCAGCAGTAGTAGTTATAGCCTATTTCTGTCAGAGTCGAGTAGGAGTGGGGGGCTGTTTGCTGCCTGCTGAAGCCTCCTACTGTAGGTAGGGGAAAAAGGTTGAAGAGGGGCGACAAGCAAATCCTAGGTCGCAAAGACCTGCTTGGATCCAAGATGAGATAAGGTAGTGATATATCTACCACCCTCTCCCCCCACAGACAGGCTTTTCTACCTCTTTTTTTAGCAGTTTCCTACATTCCCCCAGACAAATGGCCACATAGTGTTATCACAGGCCAACGGAGCAGAGGTAATCAAAAACACAATGGGGGGGTGGGGGGGAGGATCGCATCACACGGCACAGAAAAGGGGACATCTGTGTTCAGTGTGGAATATGTTAAAAGCAATGTGCATCGTTTTGATGAGGGCGAGAAACGACGGTGTCCGTTCTCAACCCGAGAACAAACGGCGTTCCGAATTCATCTCACCTCCTCCCTTTGAGAGCCTTTTCGTTCACAAACCCTAACCCTAACCCGTCCTCCCGGGGTCTTGAATTGGTGGCAAGGAAAAGTCTATTTTTAGTCACCTCTGTGTCACCGTTGCCGTGCCCTCTCCGTCAAGGTTAAACAAGCAATCAAATCAATCAAAAACCCCATCTATCAGGGGGGAATACAAAAAAAAAAATAGGTAAAAAAAAAAAAGTCACCCATAGTTGGAGGCTTGTCATTTTTCACAAGTGCCGCTGCGTACCCGAGCGATATGATACACAAACAATTTCTTATCTGATGCAGAGGTTGGATAGATGGGAGGGCTGGAGCTCTTGTAGGGGATCAGGAGGGGGGTCCTGGCTGATTATGGCGGGATCCAGAGGGATTGGCCCACCTCAGCAGATAAGAGGTCGGCGGCGTAGAGACAGGCTCCATCCATCAGCCGGAGAGGTGGCACGTCAGCTACTTTTATACTCAGCACCGCAGGCTGATGGATGGCTCTGCCTCTGACATGAAGACATCTGAGGGGCTGTCATTACCCACGATGCCCTAAAGCCAACTATGAGGGGGGTGATTTGAAATGGGGAACACAGGTAGCAGCCAGTCGGGCTAACTTAAGCTAACCCTCATATGCCGGGTAGTTGCTATAAGAATTTGGAGCTGGAAGTCCTCTGTGTGTGCCCTCTCATGAGTTTTGGGAAGCGTTAAAAGATTAAGGACCAATTTTCTTGGACACAGATTAAGCTTAGTATTTAACTCAATTTCTAATGGAGGTTCTCCATACAAAGGTCAGTTTAAACTAGGACTAGGCTTGATCAGTGTTCCGCAATCTTGGCTGCTTCATGAGTGTGCCCACAGCACAGTGGCCCAGTGGTTAGCACTTTTGGCTCACAGCAGGAAGGTCCTCTGCTCGAACCTCAGGCCTTCCCAGGTCCTTCCTGTGTGGAGCTTGCATGTTCTCCCAGTGTCTGCGTGGGTTTCCTCCAGCTGCCCTGGTTTCCTCGCACCATCAAAAAGATAGGCATGTTAGGGTTAATACCCGTCTGTGGCCCTGACCAAGGCAATGAAAAGAAGAACTGGAGTTGGTCCCCGGGCACTGCAGCTACCCACTGCTCCCATACAATAGGATGGGTTAAATGCAGAGAAGAAATGTCATTGTAACCATACAATGACAAAATAAAGTGGCTTTCATGAAATAATCTAGACTGGACCCCAACCAATGACTGACAAGTGCACTCACTTCCTGCGCAATTATTTCCTGCACCCCATTGGATGAATGCACCCATCGCTCGGCTGTCCTTGGTTTTTGAATTACATTTGAATAATTGGCAGGAATGACGAACCTACAGAGCCCGTGAGTGGTTTCAGCATACATTTTTTTCTATTTCATGCGTTCTTGTTACTTACATCCTTAAACTGGATACTCATTAAATCAAAGTAGTAAGCCTTTTCGCCTCAGTGACCTGTAAAGATTAGACATTATACAGTGCCTTGCAAAAGTATTCAACCCCCTTGACAGTCATCACTCATTTCTGGATAGAAAGATACTCGATGGAGAGAGACTGACACATCTGTTCCTGAACAAGATTATTTTTGTGAACCCATAAGCTCTAACAGCATGTTCCCAAAGCCAAAATAAGTTATGTTTCCCTGACTTTTTTAAAATCAATTAAAAACTAAAGTATAGTGCTTGCACAAGTATTCAAACCCCACATATCAGTACTTTGTAGAGTACCGTTTTGCCGCAGTAACAGCCATGATTCTCTTGGGGTAAGTATGTACAAGCTTTGCACATTCTTCCGGAGTAATTTTTGCCCTTTCTTCTTGGCAGAATGTGTACAGGTCTTGCAGTTTGGTGGGATGGCGCCTCTGGACTGCATTTTCAGTCTCAATGGGGTTGAGGTCCGGACTTTGACTTGGCCCCTCCAAAACGTTCAACATTTTGTTGCTGAGCCATGCCGTTGTTGCTTTAGCCTTGTGCTTAGGATCATTGTCCTGCTGGAAGGTGAACCTTCTCCCAAGCATCAGTTTTATAGCAGACTGCAACAGGTTTTCTTCCAATATTTCCCTGTATTTAGCTCTATCCATTCTTTCCTCAGTTTGAACAAGGTTCCCAGTGCCTGCAGATGAAAAGCAACCCCTATAGCATTATGCTGCCGCCACCATGCTTCACTGTAGGGAGGGTGTTTTTTAGGGCATGAGCAGTGTTAGGTTTGAGCCACACATAATGCTTTGAGTTTTGGCCAAAAAGCTCAACTTCCGTCTCATCTGACCACTAAACCTTTACCCAGTAGCAAACTCCCAAGTATGCTTTTATATGCACAGTTTTGAGCAACGGCTTCTTTCTTGCCACCCTCCCATACAGGCCAGATTTATGGAGGGCGTGTGATATGGTTGACTCATGCGCATTTACTCCAGTTTCAGCCACTGACCTCTGGAGCTCCTTCAAAGTGATTGCAGGATCATCTGTGGCTTTCCTCACCAGCCCACGTCTTGCTCAGACACTTGGCTTTGAGGGGCAGCCTGTCCTACAAAGCATCTGGGTGGTGCGATACAGCTTCCACTTTCTGACAATGGATCCAACAGTGTTCCATGGGACATCCAAACACTTGGATATTGTTTTGTATCCCTTTCCCGCCTTCTGCATTTTAATTACTTGTCTCTTACTTCAGTATTCTGCTCCTTCGTATTCATTTTCTGATGGAGTTCACACCCGGCTAATGAACTTTACACAGAGTGCTTTTAATACCCATAAACCAGACCGTTACTTTATTATCTTACAGGCGCACACTAATTATGCCCATCTGTGTTAACCTGAGTTTGTTTTAGGAATAATTTGTCATTTGTGTAAACTTGGCGCTTTCAGAGCACAAGGGATTGAATGCTTATGCAAGCACTATATTTTAGTTTTTAATTTATTAATAAAAAGTCAGCGAAACAACTTATTTTGACTTTGGGAACATGCTGTTAGAGCTTCACAAAAACAATATTGTTCAGGAACAGGTGTGTGAGTATCTTTTATAATCCAGAAATTAGCGATGACTGTCAAGGGGGTTGAATGCTTTTGCAAGGCACTGTACATCTGTCCTCCAAATCTTCCGTTGTCCTCCATTTGGACTGTTTGCATCTGATCGCCCAAATTAAAACCAAATTATAAAGTGGAATCTGGTGGCTCTGTTGCGCTGTCGACTCTTTTATTTTTCCAGACGAAAACTAAGAAGTGTAGATGGGTTAATGGTGTCATCAGTCACTTGGCTTTTTTCCCCACCCTGTTCAAATGTTTCATTGTCTCATTCACACCTTTTCCGAACAGCTGGGGTCAAAGGTAAGCTGTCCCGCTGCTCTGATGGCCGAGCGGAATAAACCGCAGTTCTTGCAGTCCGCTCGTCATGTGGCTGGGAGGTTCGTATCCCAGACTCGCCGTAACCGGTCACGGCCAGAGCGTCCACGGTAAGGCATTCATTAGGCCACCCTTACCCGAGGGATAGCGGGTGTAGATTGGTGTAGTGTTCGGGGACTCGTCGTTCTCCAGCGACCCCCCCCCCCCCCCGGCCCACCCGGGCGCCTGCAGCCAAGCAACCGAAAGCATTCTCCCTACGTCTCCTTCGCGGCCTGAAGGTGATGCAATCCATGCGAGGCTTCAACGTGTAAAATAGCGAGAGCAGCCGACACGAGTTTGAAGGAAGCTGGTGTTACGACTGTCTCCTTCCTGTGGAAACGTGAGACAGGGGAGTTATTTGACAAGAGTTCCGGCCATATGCCATTGGGTTAATCGGGTGGGATAAGGGGAAAAACTAGAATAAATTTATAAAAAAAAAAAGGTAAGCTGTCCCGTCATAGAGAGGGGTGGGATTATAAACAGGAAGTCCCTGTAATGTCGATTCAAAGAGTCAAACGTGTGGATAAAGATGCTCTCCTAGCTTTAAGTCAATACCGTCCATGGAGAGCAGCAAGCAGCTAACACGGCAGCAGCAGTCATGTGAAGAATAAACAATTTGTTTATTTTTTTAACCTGTGCTGTCGGGCGTGCGTGGCATACAACACAAGGAATCTGTATGCCAGTGGGGCCTACACAGTTAAACTGCAAGTGGAGTTCAGATTCTCCACCTTCGAAGGCAATCTTTATTAGTTGTCAAGATCTGCTTTAATAACTCTGTCCTTCAGATGAGCTATGGCCGTGGTTCTCAACCTTTTTGGGGTCCTGGACCCCCTGCGTATTTTTGATCTACCCTGAGGACCCCTCCACCTGATCTTGGGGGAGGGGGGTTGCAATTTGATAGAAACAGTAAAAACTGCATTTTAAATTGCATTATAGCATTTAGTCACTCTTTGAGGCAAAAATAAGAGCTTTCAGTTGTAACTTAGAGATAGTTAACAATACAGAATTCTTATGCAGTAACTTTCAGATATATGTAACAAAACAGAATATGTATTCAGTAACTTTCAGATATATGTAACCAAACAGAATATGTATTCAGTAACTTTCAGATATATGTAACAAAACAGAATATGTATTCAGTAACTTTCAGATATATGTAACAACAGCATTTTTATGCAGTAACTTTTAACAATGCAAACGGGAGCGAGATCTCTTATTGAAATACAATAAATGACACTTGTGAAACAGATGTAATTAGAGAAAAAAGTCCTGTTACCCTTTATAGTTTAGGTAGATAAAGGTCTCAGTCACATTTGAGTAAAATAATCCTATTTCTATAAATGTCATAGGATCTTTTTTTTAAAAGATATTTTATTTTCACGGACCCCTTGCAATTACACCACGGACCACTAGGGGTCCGCGGACCCCCGGTTGAGAAACACTGATCTATGGGATGACAAGCTCACGGGGTTTTTGTTACACATTTATAGCTGCCACCGGTTCCCCTCTTCAGCACGTTTGATCAGCTGAACATCGCTTCAGTCGCCACAGGTGAAACAAGGAAACGGAAAAGGACGATATGTATCCGATGAGACATAGAAACAGACGCTGACATGTTCGACAAAACATAATTAGATTAATTATTAAATTATTAGCTAATTATTAGCTATTATTAATTATTAATTATTAGCTAATTATTAGCTATTATTAATTATTAGCTAATTATTAAATCAATATCAGTTTAGGATAGCAGTTTTGGCCATATAGGAGAAGAGAGGAAAAAAAGGAGGAGGAAAAAACGGGGAGAAAGGAGGATGTAGTCCAGGCAGATGCTGTGAGTGCACGTGACGTGCCCACCTAATGGATAAAAAGTTCAATGTCACCTTGTTGTCGGGTTTAGGCAGGGTGTAGTGGGGGTTTGTGTTGTCGTAGGCCGTGCAGAAAAGTGCAGCGTCAGGTTCCTTAATGCCCCGTCAGTGTAAGCCAATTAAGACCAAAATTGCCTCCAAAACAAATAAATATCCCAGCCCCACTCCTGCAACGTCAACTCATTTTATCTTCCAGATGAAAATGAAAACGGTCGCTGTGTTTACAGTTTTATCTATCATTTTGATATTTTTCTCGATAATGACGTCCCCGGTTTTTTTGCCTGGAAAAATGGATGCAGGCGTTGCCGTTATTATTCTTTTTGATTAGACAGTCGGTGGCAGTGAATATCCATTTACCATCTGGACGGGGTGCGGATCATTAGATTACGGTGTCAAGGGTTGTCACAACTCTGAACAGAGAAGTAGATGTGCAAATGCCGTGCACTTGGGAAAACCTTAATGGCACTGCCTAATTGAGATCAATACGTTTTTAATGACTGGCATTGTTTGGATGTTGGCAGGGGGAGAGGGAGAACTCGTAAGTATCCCAGAGAGAGGGAGAACTAGCAAGGGTCCCAGAAAGTTGAATCTGTTCATCTGGACACGTGTAGTGGGAGAAATGCTTCATCACTCATCTGAGTGTCTTCGTCGGTCTCAGCTGACTCTTGGTATCCCCTAACCTCATAAACGCCAAACCACCGTCAGTCGAGACTGACGAAGTCCCTTAGATGGGCAATGAAACATTTCTCCCACTAAACGTTCTGTCCGGGTGAACTGATTCGGCTCTCTGGGATTTCCTTACCTGGATTATCGGGCATGCGTCTAGACTAGTAAGGATGCTGTGGCCGAAGGTTACCTTTCAAGCCGGTGTTTGTATTTAATTTTATTTCCGCAGCAGAGTCTGGGACCACTTTCTTTCTGGCTTAATGGGGGTTGGAGGTAATTGTGAGTCTAATGGCCATTTGCTCTCTCACTGGCTATCTTGACAGCAGTGCTCATTATCTCCACCAGGTGGTTTGTGTGTGTGTGTGTGTGTGTGTGTGTGTGTGTGTGTGTGTGTGTGTGTGTGTGTGTGTGTGTGTGTATGTCCACGGCTAATCTCGCAAACTACTGTATCTATCAGCCTAAAATCTTTTGTGCACAGTTATGGCTGTATGATGAAGCTGTCATGGTTGCGCTCATTCAAAACAAGTGGCAACTGGGGACTCCAAAAATTGGGGACAAGAGGAAAACCAACCCACGGCATCGTGTTATTTTACACTAGTTGCTACTTAGCTCTACTTTCTTATGTTCAATGAAAAATTAAGCAGTAAAACAATGGTTTACAAGACTGGCACTCTTTATCGTCACCTCTGCCGCGTAATCGAAACTGTGGAATGGCTGTGCCAACAAATCCACAAGATGTTCTTCCCCGTCCCACTCTCTGCATCTGCGTCCATGCCTCGCTGTGACACCCCCCTCCCCAATCCTCCTCACTCACCTCACCTCACCTATCCCAAAGCCTCTCGAGAGGTCGTTGGGGGCACCGCTGTTGAATCCGCAACCAGTCCTCAACCATCTCTGTCTGCCCTCAACTGCCCTCTGTAAGCTGGCAAAGTCAAGGCCTGTCCACTCTCTGAAGTGACACAGCCGTTGCTTCTTCTGTCTTCCTGGTCTTCGCCCGCCCCTCACTGTGCCTTGCAGGACGGTCTTGGCAAGGCCGGAACTTCACGAGATGTGACCATACCATTTCAGTTGGTCACATCTTTTTTTAAAAATATTTTTTAACTCCCTCTTGCCTCAAAAATAGCGGAGGAGCAACCACCTCTGCCTCTATGGACCAGCCTCCAGTGTTCAAAACCTTCAAAAAATGTTTGTTCTCGCTATCTCCACTCCCTCTCTTCATTCACTCTCTAGCTGGCTCGACCGACGCTGCTCTCCGTTGCAGCCCGATCGCATGCGCAACTCGCATCTATGATAGACTCGGATTGAGTAGTGACAGTGTCAAAACCAAAACATCAAGTATTCAGGTATGAGCGTTGAAAGTAAACGAGAAGTTAATGGTGTTTCGCAAGCCAGCAAAGCGTCCACCGCTGATCTCAGCGCAGGAGAACCGGAGGAACCCTGGATGAGCAAAAAACAATTCGCCTTATTCCCCTCGCTGCTGCGCGGAAGTGCCATAGTCGTCGATGTTAAAACTCCACTATGAAACTAAATTTCAAGAGTAGGATTAATCAGTCACATCTGGAAATCATCTCAGTAGCTACAATAACACATCTCCCATGGCTGAGCTGTGTTTTCTTAAGTCAGTCAGCGGAGCAGCCGTTCACCTTCATTCATTTTATATCACGAAACCGTGACGTTGAACACATTTGAAGTCTTTAAATAAGGGCTTTGGAAGTATGGCAGCCTGATCTCTGTCATTTCATGTCAGACTTGGTCGCTTTGGTGTGAGGGTCTGCTTAGGAGGCCGCACATCCACAGACCGACGGGCAAATTGTTTTAAATCTTATGATCTTGAGCACTGCATTTTAACAACTTATTTTGTCCATTGTTTCCCATTCAGTCGACTTGGGCACACAAGTCTTCTAACAGCAGGAAAAACACTGGTTTTTCCGTCCATGTGTGCGTGTATTTACCGTCTCCCTGTGGGCGAGTTCGAACACCGGACAAGGGGAGATGCATATGCCTGGCAGAGATCTGCACTCTACTGAGTGCGCTCCTCTAGCTCAAAGCCAGGGGAGGAAGCAGTAGAGGGGAAGTCGGGGATCTGTGACACCAGGTCACAATTTCTTTTTTCTTTTATGTTTCTATACTTTTTGACAGGTAGTTGTCACCCCAGTTTTATTGACTGTACTGCGAGTCTGCACTCTGTGGCTTCCTCTGCTTATTTAGCGGCACAAATGCAGATCCATTCGAGGATTAAAAGATAAACATAATTAATCCTCTTCGGTTCGATAATTTGCAATATTGTTGTAGATGGTATCTCGGCGAGTCCCCGGCCCCCGAACGATCTGCTATCATTACCCAGTCTGAGTCCCCCTGTGGGATCAATGTTTTGGGAAGGGCAGCTTATGGACGGAAAAAAAGGAAGAAGAAAACACCACAAAGTGGGTTAGGTTTTTGTGGCGCCACAGTAATGGCGAGCTGCAGAGAAGTGATGGTCTCAACATATGGCGTTGCTCTGACCGATGGACCAGAGCACTGAGCATTGTCACCAGGCCTCATGTACCACAAGAGATATGGGCACATGTGACGGCTGCACATCATTAGGATCCCACAGCTGGGAGAGTCGCCTGCAGTTAGACATCTGTCTCCGGCGGTAGGCACCACAGCTGAAAAAGCCTTTGTTTGCCCTTAGTATCACTGATGGAACCCATTCGTTTTCGGTGTCTTTGGTGTCTTTTCAATGGAAAAAAAAATGATTGTGTCAGCCCTGTCCTCCCCCTCCGCCTCCCTCACTGTTGGAGAGAGTGAGTTAAACAAGGACACATCATGTTATAGATGCCAGGCAAAACTGCTGTGACTTTGTTGGGAACAGAATGGTACGGGATCATTGTTAAAGACGAAGTGAAATGAAAATTGACTTTGTTTTTTTGTCATATTATGCAAATATTCACAAAAAAATCTGAATTTTGCTTATTTTACACCAAAATCTAATCACATTTACTTCCTTTTAAACAGCCAAGTTTTTATGACTGCGTCACCAAATAAGAGTTGACGAGTGATCAACAGTCCACCAATAATATCATGAAATATTTTGGACGATCCAATCAAATTACATCCCTCCCTATGTTTTGTCCCGCCCTAATATCCTGTTTTACTTGGAAATACGTCACATTACAGAAGCAAGATGCACTCTTAATGCTGTTTCACACTGGCGTTAAGGTTATAATTGGGGGTCCGTGGTGATGTAGCCGTCTAAGCATTGGCTTTGTGTCGATGCAGTTGTCCACTGGGGACCGGGAGTTCGTGCCCCGGTCTCGTCAGATCGGACTATGGCCGGACTCGATGAAGCAGCAATAATTGGCAACGCTGTCCTCGGGAGGGGGGCGGAGTCGGCTAGTGTTCGTCGCATGAATGCGTCTCTGTGTGTGTCGGAAAAAGCAGTGGTTCGGCCTGGAGTCGCCTTGTCACGGAAGTGGGGAGGTGACTCCTTCGAGACTGCCGGCCGGAGGGATGCAGTTGGCGAACTAAAATAGGGATCGATTGGCCACTAAATTGGGAGAAAAAAAGGGAAAAATCAGAAATAAATTTAAGAAAAGGTTGTAATTGGAAGCAGACAAAGTTTTGAATAGCGACCAGTACTTATTATGGTAACACTTTAGTATGGGGAACATAGAAACCATTAATTAGGTGCTTATTAGCATGCAAATTAGCAACATTATTGGCTCTTAATTGGTCATTATTACGTACTCATTAATGCCTTATTCTGCATGGCCTTATTATACAACCAGTAAGCCATTAACTATGAGTTTTCCCTCTATAACCTCAGAAGTATTGCTTATTAGTAGTAGCATCTCAATATGCTTTGCTTAGTATGGACTTTATAAGGTGGTAGTACCACAAGAAGAGTTATTCTCCCTTACTAACACTTAATGAATATGGTCTGTTCTTACATAACAAAACACAAAACTACAAGTGTTAATAGTGTTACATTACTGTAAATTAAGTTTTTGTTACTTAGAATATGTTCCCCATACTAAAGTGACATCTTGATCATTACTAATTCACTAGTAATTAAGTTTTTGTTACTTAGAATATGTTCCCCATACTAAAGTGTTACCCTTATTATCTACATTATATCCTGATTAGACACTTGACACTGACATTATACATTATACATAGATGCTTTTTACACCAGAGCTAAAGTTAGCTTGTCTGGATCATGTTTTTAGCTAACCAACAACCCAGAAGAAACATGTTGACACTTACTTACATCTCTGTTGATGGTGTTTCTGTGAAATCCTACCTCAAATGAAACCACATGGACAATACCAAGTGATAGAATACGAGGGAGAGACTTGAGAGAATATTGTTGAAGAAGCAGGAAAAAACCCCCCAAATTTTCCCAATTTTCTTGCCAATGATGATTTTGATAAAAGAAAAATTCTTTAACGTCTTACAACGAGGTGTTTCATGTCTAAAAAGAGATACCGAGGGAGAGAAATAGTCAATTTGCCAGCACACTTGAGATGGATCCAATTTTCCCCCCAAAAAAAGAAGAAAAAAAAACTCTTCTTACAGCTACACAGAACAGCCCGGCATAATTCCTGAGCCACCAGATCCCCCACCCCCTATTTCTCTGTCTCTCTCTTCCATCACAAACTGCCCTTCAATTAGCTGCAGTATCAACAGCTCAGGGCTTAACCTGATGCAGGAGCCAAATGAAGCCTGGCCGTCATTACACCACTCACTGTTGCATTGTGGGACGCCCAGCCTCCTTCCCGCGCTGGCAGGAGCGACACGGGGAAGTCTTTGCTTTTATTTAAGATGTGGGGAGTATTATTTTTGTAGTCCTTGGGGAAATAATAGTTGTCTGCAGTGGAAATGTCATTGCTCGCCCTTCATGTTTATGGATGGGAGGTCACATCGCAAAGGTCCATAAGAGCCGGTACTGTAACGTGGACTTATTAGATGAAAAGGGACAAGAAGACGAGGAACAAAAGAACAAAAAGAAAACAATTGCGTTGTCCTCCGGAGGGTATACAAGCGAAATGGGCCGGCCGTCATTTAGTTTGACGGTCCCCTTTATACCTCTATATGGGTCCTTCCCCATATACTCTACACCTATAGTATATATATATATATATATCCATTATCAAAGCCGCTTATCCTAATTAGGGTCGCGGGATGCTGAAGCCTATCCAAGCAGTCATTGGGCGGCAGGCAGGGAAACAGCCTGGACAGGCCACCAGTCTATCACAGTCTAACTCTGGCTTCTTCTATTGCTTTTGTGAATGTTTCAGGCGACTAATCTGTGACATTGACGCTGTGAGAAGGCTGGTTATGACTTCTTACCGCCATCTCTCTTCTTGTGCATTTAAAGATACGCTCGTGAAAGAAGCTGCGGTGGAGTTTGAGGTGAGGTTTGGTTAATGTGGGAGATTCTGGATTGTGTGATGCTGTCTGGTAACGACCTGATGTGTCCGTTTCTCTGTCGTGGCTATTCCAAGTCTTTGGGTTCAGTAAAAACTCATTTTCGTCGTAGTTCAAGCTGTCGGGGCCACAGAGGACGAGAGAAGAACTTAAGCTCAGAGGGTGAAAAACTTAAACCCACAGACTCGTGGGTGGGAATGTCCTCTGAGAGCGCTCATGAGTGATTTAAAAATTATTTTTTTTTGTGCAACCCCCCCCCCCCATGCCCAGAATAATCTAGTCGAAATCAGGAAATCCCTACCCATTAGACTGCGGACTCTGCATCCGTGGTCCACCCGTCTAATATTCATTTAATTCCAGACTTAATTTTCCTGAGTGGGTGGGCGTGTTCGAAGGTTAGAGGGGCGATTAGATATGAATCACATGGCTGCAGGTTGCAATGGAGAAGACCTGTCTGTGGGGATGCCAAACAGGGTGTGTGTGTGTGTTGATGAGTGGGGAGGTCAGGAGATAAGGAGTTGATTGCTTTTGGTTGCCATGGTGGAGGAGAGATTAACACAACAATATTCATGTTTTTTTTCTTCTACCTCGCTTGCTCGATGAATGAGTAGGCCCGATGGTTGTGTCTACTGCTGGTTTCCAGCACCTGCGCTGTTTTCAGCATGTCGTCTCTCATCTTGCCGTGGTCGCTTACATTGCGATGTTGACTTTCACACTTGGTGCTCTTCGTCAGCCTCCTGAGCAGTAGCTCCCTTGCACGACAACAGGCAGCAGGACAGTTGCATGGACGGTTTTACTTTTCAGGATCTCGGCTTTATCGTTTACTGCTGTGCAAAACTGCGTACTTCATACCTCACACTAACTGGACTCGTCATGCCCACCTCTGTTATATTGTTCATATTGGATCGGCGCTCACACCATGTCCTTATTTTTGATCATATCTTCATTTTTATCGTGTTTATTTTGCATCATAGTTTTCTTTTTTTATAAGTATCGTCCTCAGTATCTATACATGTTTAACAGAGCAACTTACTAAGTCAGATTGCTCTTTTGCAAACATACTTGGCCAATAAATCTGACTCTGACTGACTGAGCAAGCAGGGTTTTAGACTGAGGATTGGATTTTCATTTGCATTGATGCAAAACGAACCCGGCTATCAAGCAAACAGGCTTTTCCTTCTTCTTTTTTTCTTTTTTTGTTGTTGGTCCCCCCCCCCATCCCCCCCCCAACTGTATCCGGCCAATTATCCCACGTTTCCGAGCCATCCCGGTTGCCGCTCCGCCCCCTCTGCTGATCCGGGGAGGGCTGCAGACTACCACATGCCTCCTCCCATACATGTGGAGTCGCCAGCCGCTTCTTTTCACCTGACAGTGAGGAGTTTCACCAGGGGGACGTAGCGCGTGGGAGGATCACGCTATTCCCTCCAGTTCCCCCTCCTCCCCCGAACAGGCGCCCCGACTGACCGACCAGAGGCGCTGGTGCAGCAACCAGGACACACACCCACATCCGGCTTCCCACCCACGGACACGGCCAATTGCGTCTGTAGGGGACGCCCGACCAAGCCGGAGGTAACACGGGGATTCGAACCAGCGATCCCCGTTTTGGTAGGCAAGGGACCGCTACACTACCCGGACGCCCCCTTTTTCTTCATTTCCGTATAAGCGATTCCCTCTTTTTCCCCCCTTTTTTCAACTATCTCTCCGTTCTTAGTCTCTTCCTGTTTCTTCATAATTAGTTTCTACCCCCCCCTTACCTCCTCCCAGACCATTTTCCTCTGTCTCTTTTGTGTTTCACCTGTTGTTTTGCCAACACTGATTGGTTGCTCATACTGGTTGGTGAGTGTTGACTGGATGGAGCTCGTCCCTGGGGTGGGGGTCACAGTCACTGGATCTCTCCCCGTTCATCACGGCTAACCACGGCCGCACACCGCCATCATGGGTGGTCAGTCATACTCGACCCCGAGTATGACTGACCACCTTCTAGGTCCTCGTGGGTGTTCAGCTGGGCATAGGGGTTGATCCCGGAGCTGCATATTTTGGGGCAATTGTGGGCAAGGGTGTGAAGAAGTGTTTGAGGATGTGGTTTGAGCCCATCTGGTAACTTGCTGCTTTCTGAGTCTGTACTTGTTCTCTCTCTCTCTCTCTCTGTACTGCTGTGTGTGTGTGTGTGTGTGTGTGTGTGTGTGTGTGTGGAGGGGTTGAGTTGGAGAGTGAGAACAAATGAGGGGGAGCGAGGAGGAAGGAGAGAAAGATGGAGCACGAGAGCAAACGGTAAACAAAAAGAAGAGGAAAAAAACATTTCCTTGCCTCATCTCTCTCGGGTAATATCCCACCCGGCTGAGGTCCGGCGTGCTTATGGCCGCCGGGCACCGCGTAATGCAGATGAGAGTGTCTCGTGTCCGCCGCCGCGTAATTAAGCGATATCACTGACAGATATATAATAACATCACGGATGCCGTCGAACGCCGGTGGCTTCGTTCCCCTAATGCTCGGTGGAAGGGTGAGAGAGAGCCGACGTGTCGGCCGCTGGTTTGATTTCCTCCCTCCTCCTCTCCCCTGAGTGACTTCGAAAATCCCCTCCGCCATGAGAGATAAAGCTCTTTATTACTCTCAGCCCTGCTAGCACATTAACATAAAAAAAACAGGGTTATCATCCTAATTGAAGTTAATCAGAGGCGGTATTTCCGCCTGGTGTGGCGGCGGCGAGGGGTGGAGGGGGTCTTTGTTGCGTTAAAACACCTTTAAGGTTCTTCATTAACCATCCTGACACTCTGACACGGGGCCTCTCCTACGGATCAGCCTTGACACTTCATTACAGGCCGAAGATAAAGAAGTGTCTGGGAGACGTGTCGGCTCCTGCATCTGGACCTGATCTGATAACGCACCTCCCTCGCTGCCTCTTGCTCCTTGATGATGATGAAAACACCGCCGCCGTGACGTTCTCCGCCTGGGTGGAGGGGGGGGGTCCGCTCCAGTCTGCTCCGTCCCCTCAGGGGGGACCCCTCTTTCTGCGGTTTTGATGAACTCGGACCCAGTGTTGAAGAGAGTCGAGGTGTTTTCACGTGTACTGGTTCTTGTGAAACAAAAAAGTGAACCAGCAGCAAAACGTTGACGTAAAAATTCATATTTTACTTCAATTAAACAAGTAATGCATCTTTTCTATCTAGTTTAATCTGTACACCAGTAACGCTGATAAAGAAGGTTTGGTAACACTTTAGTATGGGGAACATAAAAAAACTTAATTACTAGTGAATTAGTAATGATCAAGATGCCACTTTAGTATGGGGAACATATTCTAAGTAACAAAAACTTCATTACTAGTGAATTAGTAATGATCAAGATGCCACTTTAGTATGGGGAACATATTCTAAGTAACAAAAACTTCATTACTAGTGAATTAGTAATGATCAAGATGTCACTTTAGTATGGGGAACATATCCTAAGTAACAAAAACTTAATTACTAATGAATTAGTAATGATCAAGCTGTCACTTTAGTATGGGGAACATATTCTAAGTAACAAAAACTTAATTTACAGTAATTTAACACTATGAACACTTGTAGTTTTGTGTGTTGTTATGTAAGAACAGAGCGTATTCATTAAGTGTTAGTAAGGGAGAATAACTCTTCTTGTGGTACCACCACCTTATAAAGGCCATACTAAGCAAGGCATATTGAGATGGTACTACTAATAAGCAATACTTCTGAGGTTATAGAGGGAAAACTCATAGTTAATGGCTTACTGGTTGTATAATAAGGCCATGCAGAATACGGCATTAATGAGTACGTAATAATGACCAATTAAGAGCCAATATATTGCTAATTTGCATGCTAATAAGCACCTAATTAATGGCGACTACGTTCCCCACACTAAAGTGTTACCGAATGTTTAATATCCATCCAAAATGACATGGCATGACTATAATAATAATAATAATAATGATAATAATGATAATAAAAAAGAGCCAGTTTAGCGTTAGCTTTTACATCTTTCATGGTGACATCAACATAATCGATGTCTGGCAGGCCTCAAGGTGTGAAAGTGTAAAGTCAGAATGCGAAGCGGACCAGGGCTGCTCTGTGCCCACGACGCGTGAATCGATATGAACCTGAAATGAGCTGTTTTGGAGGTGTCCGGGTTCGTTTGCCTTGTTTACATACGCACAAAAACACTGCTGAGTCGAGGTCCGAGTCCACTTCAGAGGCTGAAATAAACCAAGTGTGAATCGGTTATGAACCACCGCGCTGCCCGAGATCCTTTGGCAAGGCTGTTGTTTTTTAGCCGCTCCTCTGTCCGGGCTACAGTCGGGCGTTGATCGGGGTTTTTCTGTGGAGAACCTCTTGGCTTTTTGAGGAACATGGCTGACGCTCGCATCGGCAGAGCTCATGTCCTCTTTAAGGTCCCCCCCCCCCAAAAAAAAAACTCACATGAGGAGCAAAACTTTTGCATATACAGATGTATGTAGATTTGCACTCCAACACAATCCAGGCCTGTACTCAGGCTCGCTTTAAAGATACACTCCCAACAATTTATCCTCACACAGTTGTCCATTTCAATACTTTATATCACTGGTGTATGTAAAATAACAGCTAATTATCCATCCATCTATTATCCAAACCGCTTATCCTGCTCTCAGGGTCACGGGGATGCTGGAGCCTATCCCAGCAGTCATTGGGCGGCAGGCAGGAAGCAGCCCTGGACAGGCCGCCAGGCCATCACACACACATTCACACCTAGGGACAATTTAGCATGGCCGATTCACCTGACCTACATGTCTTTGGACTGTGGGCGGCACAGTGGCGCAGTAGTTAGCTCAATCGCCTCACAGCAAGAAGGTCCTGGGTTCGAGCCCCGGGGTAGTCCAACCTTGGGGGTCATCCTCTGTGTGGAAATTGCACGTTCTCCCCATGTCTGCATGCGTTCCCTCCGGGTGCTCCGGTTTCCTCCCACAGCTAATTATCGAATATCTAAATCACAGACAGTTTTGTAGTTGCTAGTTTTTGAATACAATGCTGTTGTAAAGCTGTGTCCAGCAGCGGTCCCCTGTCCAAAATCTCTTAAAGCCGGTGTGTAAAATGATACCATAATCAATATGCGCGATGCGCAAAAACCACAAAAATGAATTCAAGGCCTTTCCATGATTCATGGTTTTGATTTTATTTTTTGTCTGGTTGTCTTGTTATATATTTTTTTTAATTATTAATTTCTTTTTGTATTTCTGTGTGCCTGGGACTTGTTCACCAGCTTTTATCGATCTGTACTGCATAAATTGTTTTGGCATTTCATTGCACTCTGTCTCATTTTATGAATGCTGTAACCAAAGACCCTCACACTGCTAGCACTACTTAGTGATCGTAATATTATTCTGCTTATTAGGAGTATCGTGGTAATCATTTTGTCTGTCCTGCTGCAACAGTGCTTCCGCACTTTACTTTCTTAGGCTGTTTCTAAATGTGGTTTTCTGGCGGCGGCCATATTGGTTAACGGTATTTCTCCCGGCAGGCCTGCACCGAGACTCAGCTGAGTACTGTAATTGTCAAAAGTGCTGCTCACATGCAGCTTAGTCAGGCCATGCTGTTGAAGTATTCACTGTATGCTTGATAAAGCGCAGACGCGTTATCACCTGGCACTGGATCTGCAGGTCAGTTAAAGGGCTTAGTGCCTGATAGGCCTAATGGTGCAAAAAATCAACATAAAACAGGGAGCATATGCGCTGTCCCGTGGCTAGATGTTTACGAGCCCCGGGCTGAGGATACAGTAAATCACTTGTTATAATCAGGGCCATCGCCACGAGTCGGGTGTAAGATGAGTTATGGTCCTCATATCGCTTGGCTGTCATTCCCTTCATCCATCCCCCTTCCCTCCCACAAACCAATGCAGGGCTATCAGCGGCGACCTTGCCGCCGCACCCTGGCGCCAGGAGGAAGTGATAGATACTCGTTCCACCATGACAGGCAGGCCTTTTGTATAAGGAAAGCCATATTGATTCATGGACACCAATAAATACAGACACAAGCGGTTTCTCCTTGGCTGCTCCTCCCCCTCTATTTGGCTGCCCCCTCACCTCCTTCTTCTCCTTTGTTTGGTGTTGTTTCCGTTTTCTTTTTTTTCTTCTTTTGTCCTCTGCTCCCTGTGGACCACGCTTTAAGATCTCCGTCCTTATCCATGGATCATCACCATGCCAGCCTTGACGGCTGAAACAAAGGGGCGGGTCAACGGGAGGCGGGGCATCGGTCAGCGGCGCTGGGGTCTTATCGCAGCGAACACCATCAGCGGCTGCCAGTCAGATCTCTCGGGCCGCTCGTGGCGAGAACGGCCTCAGCCTTGTGCTGCTGAGATAACCAGATGATCTCTCGCTCCTCCACCCCCGAGACTGCCACCGCAATATGGATTAAGTATCGACCATAATAATCCTGAAAATTGAGTTATTATTTTCTGCTTGTGTCGAGATGCAATCGCTGGTCCTATCGGGATAAAACCACTAGAAACGACCTTTAGGGCCTCATACACAATGGCCATTTTTGAGTAGTTTTATGGTAGTGTTGCCACACAACAAAACACCACATCGAAGGAGTTTGACAAAAAAGGTCTCTAGCTCTGTACTACTTAATTAGAGTTTGTGAATCTTTTGAAAGGACAAGTAGCTGCCCTTGAGACCCGGTGCTAGCCCATATAAAACTTCACCCTTTAGGGACTATTACTGCATATTCTGTGCAGGCAGAACTTGTTAATTTCAATTTTTTGCCCGGCTGCACCGGGAGCAAATTGACTGCTAGTGCCGAGTCTCCGCCTGACTTGCCTGCGAGCTTTAATGGCGCCGCGGTTCCACATAGACTATTGATTTTTAAGTGGGCACTTTCCCGTCAAATAATGAAACAAGCCCTGAATGTTACACATTATTTTTTTGCATCTCTACGGTGACCTTTGATCGCTAACACGACGGCTGAGATATGCTTTGCTGTCTTATTGATTGGGAAAGGTTGTTAGCTTTGCACGCGACGGCCAACGCTACTTGGCGGCTGAAGTGAAGGGGCCTTCGCACACCGGTGCAGCCTTCCCTCGTTAAGTGTTCTCACAGTGGCACAGTAAAGGGACGTCAGCGCGTTAAGCTAAAATATGCGTCACGTTTATTCGGCAGCCCGCTTTGGCAGCTCAGCGACATATGTTAAGAAAATAATACATTAGGGTAAGTGTCCTTCCTTGCCAACCTTGATCTTCCCACGGAGCTCGTTCGGGGATCAGAATGTGCTGACCGTGGCATTTACTTACTTACTATAATGTGTCATTGATTTATCACGTCAGTCCGCCAGAGGGGGATTTGCAAAGGCCTAAAAGACTGCCTCGTGTGGGGGTTTTCATATGATGCACAGAACTACTTTGTTTATACCACAAGTCTTACCGAGCACTTTCACCGTCTGTTTAGGAGTGTTGTAATGGCTTTGTGGTCAGCAG
This sequence comes from Lampris incognitus, assembly GCF_029633865.1. Taxonomy (NCBI): domain Eukaryota; kingdom Metazoa; phylum Chordata; class Actinopteri; order Lampriformes; family Lampridae; genus Lampris; species Lampris incognitus. The sequence continues at coordinate 8,566,802 of NC_079216.1, read as the reverse complement.
AAAGAGGAGTCAAGTCCAATTTATTTGTATAGCCCTAAGTGATAAACCAGTACCATAGGGCTTTATGATTATAGTTACATTCTATGGTGTCCGGGTAGCATAACAGTCTGTTCCGTTGCCTACCAACATGGGGATCGCCGGTTCGAATCCCCATGTTACCTCCGGCTTGGTTGAGCATCCCTACAGACACAATTGGGTGTGTCTGCGGGAGGGAAGCCAGATATGGGTATGTGTCCTGGTCAGCACTAGCGCCTCCCCTGGTCCGTCAGGGCGCCTGTTCAGGGGGGAGTGGGGACCTAGGGGAATAGCGTGATCCTCCCATGTTCTACGTCCCCCTGGTGAAACTCCTCACTGTCAGGTGAAAAGACGCAGCTGGCGACTCCACATGTATGGGAGGAGGCATGTGGTAGTCTGCAGCCCTCCCCGGGTCGGCAGAGAGGGTGGAGCAGTGATTTGGATGGCTCAGAAGAGTGGGGTAATTGGCCAGATACAATTGGGGAGAAAAGGGGGGAAAATTCAAAATAATAATAATAAATACGCTCTATGTGGTGTACGACACTCCCTATCCTTAGACCCTCAATTCGTATGTGGGGGAAAACTCAACAGAAAAAAAACTTCATCAGGGAAAAAAAGGGAGGAACCTCAGGAAGAGCATCAAAGGAGCGATCCCTCTTCCGGGATGGATGGACATGCAATAGCTGCTGAGTGGACAGAAGAAACAAGCTAGTAACAGATGTATAATAACCACTCAATGAGGAAAACGGTGGATTACACACCGGGACGGCCGCACTGACAGCCACACATTTGTCGTTCATTTGGAGGAAAACGGGCATCTAATTTCAACTGCAAGAGGTTAAGAAAGACACGAAAAACCGATTCTTCCATCTATGACTCGGAAGTGTTTCAGTTATGCATGTTAATATACATACCACAGTTGTATATGGTCAAATAAATCACAGATTGAGCCGCTGATGAGGAGGAAAGTTGGGGGGAGGTTCGAATCTGTGTGGAGTCGACATGTTCTCCAGGCTTTTCTTTGGATACTTCAGGCAAGTTACCGGCCTTTTAGAGGGATGGGAAACTCCACTTTTCCCATAGGTTTGAATGTTAGGTGAATTGGTGTGTGCGCATTGGGCCTGCGGCGGCGACCTTTTCTCGCGGTCTTTATCCCAAATGCATGCTGGGATAGACTCCAGCTCAGCCCGACTCGGCATTGGTATGAGCAGGTACAGGGAACGAATGAGTTATGCTTACTTGGACTACTCCGTATTACTGCACGCGGTCAAGCGGCGGATTTGATTCGGGGGACATGCCTCAAGCGTTGCCCTTTCATCGGCAAAATGACGTGTGGTGTCCCCCCCCCCCCCCAAGTAGTAGACGTGTTGGACCTGTTTAGCATAACCATATCACTTGACATCATCTTAACCGGGTGACTGTTGCGTTTCAGGTCTGCGGTAGTTGGAAAATCGAATTACGGCTTAACTCCGGCTAACCACAACGTAAAACAGGAGGCATATCTAATCACATTCGGGGTATGAAAAATGAGACGGACCATATTTTCAATTACATTTCGGCATAAAGGGATTGTTAATCCTGTCTCCCTCGCTGCGAGAAGCCATTAATGAATTTGCTTATCCGCGAGGATACTGGATGTGACTTTCTTCTGCTTGGGGAAAGAACTGCAACCTTTGTGTGTGTGTGTGTGTGTGTGTGTGTGTGTGTGTCCTCTCGCACGTTGCTTTGTGTGACTGTTATGGATGCAAATTTATTCACATCAAGGTTAAACAGTCTGTTTCCCTGGAAGTCCCTTTGTTAGTGTACCAAGTTGCGAGAGGCTTAGATGGCGTCATATGAACCAGTCCATGATTAGCGCCCCCTACTTTTTTCTTTTTTAAACAAGATTTTTTTCCTGCCCTTACGATATAAATAATAATAATGAACTTTATTTGGTGTAAAGACCAACAGTAGGCAGCAGCCAAACAATAATTTAACAAGCCCGCATTTCATTTTTTGCCCACTTTTCTGATTTTTGCCAAAGCACTTATAGTTTGGTCATTTTTTTGCTAAAGTGGTCAAGAAAGCTCAGAGTCAGAAATCAGAAGCCAGCCAGGACGACTGTGGGAACTGCCGGTCTGCATGGGCTAGCAGTTAGCTTAGCCTGCCCCGCTTCCGCGTCCTGTGAGACCGCCCTCGGTGTTTCCTCATTGGGCGCAGCTCTGGTCAGGGCCCTGGTCCTTGGGCCCACAGGATGCAGCAGACCAGGCTCCCTCAGCCGATCCAACGCCAGCTCTCCCAGCCAGACACCTTCGACACCCCTTCCCGCACTCCACACGACCACACTAAAACACAGTCAAGGCTAGGCGAGGCCGCCGCCAGACCGCCCTCAGTGTTGTCGGAACTGCCGGTCTCCATGGGCTAGCAGTTAGCTTAGCCTGCCCCGCTTCCACGTCCTGTCAGACCGCCCTCGGTGTTACGTCTTCAGGCACAGCTCCCCAAAAAAAGTTCAAGACTACAGGGACGTGTATAAATACACCAAGAATGTAGGCCATAAGTCAACTTGGGTGTAGTGTGTTTTCAGTGGAGAAAGGCCAGGTGGATGCACAGACTACAAGGATGGGCCTGGTTCCAGTCAATCCAATTCAGTTCTTACCATAATGGATGGTGTATTAATACTCTGAGCCCCTTTCTATTGTCACTGTGCATTATACAAATTAAGTACTGCACCCCCCCTCCCACACACACACACATCAAACATGCAGACACACATCCACCCACCCAAGCAGCTCGCACAGTGTCATTGGACACTCTTGCTAATAAGCTTGATATCGTGTGTGTGTGCGTGTGTGTATGTGTGTGTGTGTGTGTGTGTGTGTGTGTGTGTGTGTGTGTGAGCATTGCCCTGTCAGTGAGCTTGTCCTATGTCCCCTCGAATGAACTCGGATGCATCTACAGATGCATTACATCACCACGTCTGGCTTATATCACCAACCCTTCACGTTTCTCCAAAATGACAAATGGGATTTTCATGACCCATACCGCCTTTTCTCTCCTACTTTCTCCTCCTCCTTTTGTTCTACCCCCAGATCAGAATAAGAATCATCTTTTTCATTTTGGCTAAAATGAGCCCTGGTGCTGGTGCTTTGCAGTGTGGGCGTTCGTGTTCGAGTCTGGTTTGGTTTGTGTGGGTGTATATGCAGGAGGCCTGTCATGGACGGCCATTACACACACACACATATAGTACATATGCAGAGGTGACACGGTCATTAGACCTTCGCAGGCATCTGCTGCCGCCCACAATGTGATGTGATCCTTCACCCTCTACATGACAGCTGGCTATTTAGCACTAAATTTATGCCGCCCATGCCCTTTATCAATGCAGTTTTGGGATGGGGCACTGTGGTGGGTGAGTGAGTGGGCTGGTGGGGTAAGGGGCTGGGGGGGGTGTGTCTGCATCCTGGCTTTGATTTGTGTCGCTGCTTTTACTCAACTCAGACATTGCGATGACACACGGGGCTTCTGAGAAGCTCTCGGAGTCATTTGGATGCGGTGCGTGTGCTCCAGATTACACATGAATGCATTCGGGGTAGGTGGTGTCAGGCTCGGACTACATCACAGTAGCATTCAAGAATAATCCGAGCCCCCCGGTTCAACACGGTGGCCATTGAAATCCTTGGCTGCCGTCTGCTTGCGGAGACCTTACAGGCCTCTGCAGTCCTGATGATTTACATGCAAACAGACGTCCTTGAGTCTTGCTGTCGCTGGTCTGTCGAGACGGGAGTTAAATCCACAAGCATCCGCATAATGGAGGCTTTTGTTTTTACTCATTTTGAATGCTACCGACTGGTTATCCCCCCCCCCCCTCCCTTATCCCCAATTGTACTTGGCCGATTACTCTATTTTCTGAGCGGCCCCGGTCGCTGCTCCACCCCCTCTGCCGATCCGGGGAGGGCTGCAGACTACCACGCCTCCTCCAATACATGTGGAGTCGCCAGCCGCTTCTTTTCACCTGACCAGGTGAAAAGGAGTCGCCAGCCGCTTCTTTTCACCTGGTCAGGTGAAAAGAAGCGGCTGGCGACTCCTTTTCACCTACCTGGAGTTTCACCAGGGCGGTGTAACGTGTGGGAGGATCGCGTTATTCTCCCCAGTTCCCCCTCCCCCCCGAACAGGTGCCCCAACCGACCAGAGGAGGCGCTAGTGCAGCGACCAGGACACACACCCACATCCGGCTTCCCACCCGCAGACACAGCCAATTGTGTCAGTAGGGACGCCCGACCAAGCTGGCAGTAACACGGGGATTAGAACCGGCGATCCCCGTGTTGGAAGGCAACGGAATAGACCGCCACGCTACCCGGACGCCCCCGAGAGATAACTCAATTAATAAGTAGTAATTTGTTTGATTTTGTTGATTTTCAGGATTGTAGCTTTAACGCTGTTGGTGTGTGTGAAACTCACTCTTCTGCAAAATGTTGTTTGAGGAGTGAAGAAAATGAAGCTTATTTGCTTCTCGCCTGTTGTGTCTTGAAATAATGAGGTTTTTCAAGAGTTGAGGTTACAAGAAGCACAAAACTCCCCCCCCAGAGAAATAAAATACCCTGTAAACTTTCAGTCCAGGTAATGGGGGGGGAGGCAGCGACACTGCATATGTGCAGTTTTCCTGCCATAACAAATGACAGTTAATCCATAATACATTTACTGTGTGTAAATTGAAATGGTGTGCGGCGTTTCGTGCATGGGTCTCGCTCCGCTTGATTTATATGAAGCTCAGTGTGACAAGACTTCAAGAATTGAGCCCAACCTCAGATTCACCAATCAAATGCTTTTAGCATGAAAACGTCATGCATATATAAAGCCTACCACCAGCCTCTGTTTGCCAAAAAAGTCGTTGTGGAAAATCTTGCACGACTTAGAGTGGTAGTAAACATTTTATATATATATATACACTACCGTTCAAAAGTTTGGGATCACCCAAACAATTTTGTGTTTTCCATGAAAAGTCACACTTATTCACCACCATATGTTGTGAAATGAATAGAAAATAGAGTCAAGACATTGACAAGGTTAGAAATAATGATTTGTATTTGAAATAAGATTTTTTTTACATCCAACTTTGCTTTCGTCAAAGAATCCTCCATTTGCAGCAATTACAGCATTGCAGACCTTGGGCATTCTAGCTGTTAATTTGTTGAGGTAATCTGGAGAAATTGCACCCCACGCTTCCAGAAGCAGCTCCCACAAGTTGGATTGGTTGGATGGGCACTTCTTGCGTACCATACGGTCAAGCTGCTCCCACAACAGCTCAATGGGGTTCAGATCTGGTGACTGCGCTGGCCACTCCATTACCGATAGAATACCAGCTGCCTGCTTCTGCTCTAAATAGTTCTTGCACAATTTGGAGGTGTGTTTAGGGTCATTGTCCTGTTGTAGGATGAAATTGGCTCCAATCAAGCGCTGTCCACTGGGTATGGCATGGCGTTGCAAAATGGAGTGATAGCCTTCCTTATTCAGAATCCCTTTTACCCTGTACAAATCTCCCACCTTACCAGCACCAAAGCAACCCCAGACCATCACATTACCTCCACCATGCTTAACAGATGGCGTCAGGCATTCTTCCGGCATCTTTTCATTTGTTCTGCGTCTCACAAACGTTCTTCTTTGTGATCCAAACACCTCAAACTTGGATTCATCCGTCCACAACACTTTTTTCCAGTCTTCCTCTGTCCAATGTCTGTGTTCTTTTGCCCATCTTAATCTTTTTCTTTTATTGGTCAGTCTCAGATATGGCTTTTTCTTTGCCACTCTGCCCTGAAGCCCAGAATCCCGCAGCCGCCTCTTCACTGTAGATGTTGACACTGGTGTTTTGCGGGTACTATTTAATGAAGATGCCAGTTGGGGACCTGTGAGGTGTCTGTTTCTCAAACTAGAGACTCTAATGTACTTATCTTCTTGCTCAGTTGTGCAACGCGGCCTCCCACTTCTTTTTCTACTCTGGTTAGAGCCTGTTTGTGCTGTCCTCTGAAGGGAGTAGTACACACCGGTGTAGGAAATCTTCAATTTCTTAGCAATTTCTCGCATGGAATAGCCTTCATTTCTAAGAACAAGAATAGACTGTCGAGTTTCAGATGAAAGTTCTCTTTTTCTGGCCATTTTGAGCGTTTAATTGACCCCACAAATGTGATGCTCCAGAAACTCAATCTGCTCAAAGGAAGGTCAGTTTTGTAGCTTCTGTACCGAGCTAAACTGTTTTCAGATGTGTGAACATGATTGCACAAGGGTTTTCTAATCATCAATTAGCCTTCTGAGCCAATGAGCAAACACATTGTACCATTAGAACACTGGAGTGATAGTTGCTTGAAATGGGCCTCTATACACCTATGTAGATATTGCACCAAAAACCAGACATTTGCAGCTAGAATAGTCATTTACCACATTAGCAATGTATAGAGTGTATTTCTTTAAAGTTAAGACTAGTTTAAAGTTATCTTCATTGAACAGTACAGTGCTTTTCCTTCAAAAATATGGACATTTCAATGTGATCCCACATTGCACAACTGAGCAAGAAGATAAGTACATTAGAGTCTCTAGTTTGAGAAACAGACGCCTCACAGGTCCCCAACTGGCATCTTCATTAAATAGTACCCGCAAAACACCAGTGTCAACATCTACAGTGAAGAGGCGGCTGCGGGATTCTGGGCTTCAGGGCAGAGTGGCAAAGAAAAAGCCATATCTGAGACTGACCAATAAAAGAAAAAGATTAAGATGGGCAAAAGAACACAGACATTGGACAGAGGAAGACTGGAAAAAAGTGTTGTGGACGGATGAATCCAAGTTTGAGGTGTTTGGATCACAAAGAAGAACGTTTGTGAGACGCAGAACAAATGAAAAGATGCCGGAAGAATGCCTGACGCCATCTGTTAAGCATGGTGGAGGTAATGTGATGGTCTGGGGTTGCTTTGGTGCTGGTAAGGTGGGAGATTTGTACAGGGTAAAAGGGATTCTGAATAAGGAAGGCTATCACTCCATTTTGCAACGCCATGCCATACCCAGTGGACAGCGCTTGATTGGAGCCAATTTCATCCTACAACAGGACAATGACCCTAAACACACCTCCAAATTGTGCAAGAACTATTTAGAGCAGAAGCAGGCAGCTGGTATTCTATCGGTAATGGAGTGGCCAGCGCAGTCACCAGATCTGAACCCCATTGAGCTGTTGTGGGAGCAGCTTGACCGTATGGTACGCAAGAAGTGCCCATCCAACCAATCCAACTTGTGGGAGCTGCTTCTGGAAGCGTGGGGTGCAATTTCTCCAGATTACCTCAACAAATTAACAGCTAGAATGCCAAAGGTCTGCAATGCTGTAATTGCTGCAAATGGAGGATTCTTTGACGAAAGCAAAGTTTGATGTAAAAAAAATCTTATTTCAAATACAAATCATTATTTCTAACCTTGTCAATGTCTTGACTCTATTTTCTATTCATTTCACAACATATGGTGGTGAATAAGTGTGACTTTTCATGGAAAACACAAAATTGTTTGGGTGATCCCAAACTTTTGAACGGTAGTGTGTATATATATATATATAAATATAATTACATTTTCTTCAGCTGAAAACATGTCTGTATGGGTCTTGGATGGCAGAACTGGTTGTCCTCATGACAAATTCAGCAAATAACGAGATGCATCACACGGTGGTATCGAGAGGAAGAAAATCTGTGCCTTTCTCTTACATCTCATCTCATTTCATCTCATCTCATCTCCAGCCGCTTCTCCGGGGTCGGGTCGCGGTGGCAGCAAGCTAAGTAGGGCACTCCAGACGTCCCTCTCCCCAGCAACGCCCTCCAGCTCCTCCTGGGGGATCCCAAGGTGTTCCCAGGCCAGATTGGACATGTAGTCCCTCCAGCGAGTTCTGGGTCTACCCCGCGGGTCTCCCCTCAGTCGGATGTGCCCAGAAAACCTCCAAAGGAGGCGCCCAGGAGGCATCCTAATCAGATGCCCGAACCACCTCAACTGGCTCCTTTCGACACAAAGGAGCAGCGGCTCTACTCCGAGCTCCCTCCGGATGTCCGAGCTCCTCACCCTATCTCTAAGGCTGAGCCCAGACACCCTACAGAGGAAACTCGTTTCAGCCGCTTGTATCCATGATCTCACCCTTTCGGCCACTACCCAAAGCTTTTTCTTACATCCGTGAGAAAATGCAAATTACTGACAACCCCTTCCACATTTCATTTTGCATATGCGAGCATCAAATACACCGAGACTCATTTTGAAGCTGGTGTTCAGTAGTTTTTCCTGTTTGAGTAGGAACGTGTTCGCCGCTGCACCGGTGTTCATCCTGCCCGGTCAGCAATGGTATTTGGAGACTGGAGTGTGTCGCCAACCACGCTAAAGATGCCATATAGTATTACGGGTAACACTTTAGTATGGGGAACGTAGTCACCATTAATTAGGTGCTTATTAGCATGCAAATTAGCAACATATTGGCTCTTAATTGGTCATTATTACGTGCTCATTAATGCCTTATTCTGCATGGCCTTATTATACAACCAGTAAGCCATTAACTATGAGTTTTCCCTCTATAACCTCAGAAGTATTGCTTTTTAGTAGTAGCATCTCAATATGCTTTGCTTAGTATGGCCTTTATAAGGTGGTAGTACCACAAGAAGAGTTATTCTCCCTTACTAGCACTTAATGAATATGGTCTGTTCTTACATAACAACACACAAAACTACAAGTGTTCATAGTGTTAAATTACTGTAAATTAAGTTTTTGTTACTTAGAATATGTTCCCCATACTAAAGTGGCATCTTGACCATTACTAATTCACTAGTAATGAAGTTTTTGTTACTTAGAATATGTTCCCCATATGCTCCACCCCCTCCGCCTATCCAGGGAGGGCTGCAGACTACCACACGTCTCCTCCGATACATGTGGACTTGCCAGCCGCTTCTTTTCACCTGACAGTGAGGAGTTTCGCCAGGGGATGCGCGTGGGAGAATCACGCTATCCCCCCCCACCCCCGAACAGGCGCCCCGACTGACCAGAGGAGGCGCTAGTGCAGCGACCAGGACACACATCGACACATACTGGCTTCCCACCCGCAGACACGGCCAGTTGTGTCTGTAGGGATGCTCGAGCAAGCCAGAGGTAACACGGGGATTCGAACCAGCGATCCCCGTTTTGGTAGGCAAGGGACTAGACCGCTACGCCACCCGGATGCCTTTATTTTGTTTTTTAACATGATTCATCTGACGTTATTGGGATTTGGGGGTGAACAATGAAGGCAGAATATACAGGTTTTGTAATCATTTTTTTTGCCTGGATGCTGCAGGGACTCAAAATGAGGCATCTTGTTTAACGGCGTACTGAGTAGGATTCCCTCCCCCAAAAGAGCATACTTTTATCTAAAAATGTGCACCTCAGTCATTACTTATTTCTCATTGGTAGTCGGTGTCTGGAGTTTTCTAAATGCCTGGGATGTTTCTGGGCGTCCGCCTTATCGGCAGCGGGTCTGTCATCAATGGCCGCAGTCAGGAACATTGCTTGTGATGGTGGGATTCTTAAACTGCAGTGTTATTTGTCTAGGTGTGTTGGATTGTTACATGATGGCAAATACTGCAGCTAAATGACAATACGTACTCCATGACCAGAACGAACCAAATGCCTGATGCATCTGTGCAGCAACACGGCACACCTGCAACGGCACAGTGACGGCTCCTCTCGGCTGAAATGAATCAGTTTTTCAGTGGGGAGGAAGGCGTTTGATCCGTGTGATCTCAGCCTGATCTCAGTCACATTTATAGACGGTTACAACAGTAATTGTGACGTCCCGCCCCAGAGAAACTGAGGTCACTTGCCTTACTTAGATCATCTCTGACCTCTCCAGATGTTCAGCATTGGGATTACTCTTGAAAGGGACAAGAGATTTCCCGTACAGTCACTTATTCTCAACTTTTGACAACCAGTTTCACACTTGAACTTTTATATTTGCAATGAAACCCTGATGTCAGTTTACAGATGTTCATCATCATCACAGAGGTTGGCAGCCTGAAGTGTTCAGGAACTCGCAAATAGTTATTGTGCGGTAAATTGTGTCACAGTCTTTTGCTAGCCGGAACAGATGTGACTTGGCTAAATGATATACCTAAATGATTTGATATCAAATATGATTTGGTTCTTGACCAACTTTATAAAAGAAGTGTGATCAAAAGTGGATCAGTCTTTGACATTATATTTTTTGAAAGCTCTGGATCAGCGTTGAGCAGCATACGTTTCGGTGCGAGTCAGTGATTTAATGCAGGTGGTATTTTCATATAATGTGCTCAGATCACATGATCATATCACTTGTGTCAGATATTGAAGATGGCAGCTGTGTGGCTTGCCCCGGTACAAGCTCTGCTTCTGTGCCTTGCACGTCTGTCTATGTTATGTGTTTAAAAAGTCGTGTCTGTTTATGTAGACCCAAAGGGAGCTACTGTCCATCCATCCATCCATCATCCAAGCCGCTTACCCCAATTGGGGTCATGGGAGGCTGAAGCCTGTTCTAGCAGTCGTTGGGCGGCAGACGGGGAGACACCCTCGACAGGCCATGACAGGGCACACACACATACACCTAGGGACAATTTGGTATGGCCGATTCACCTGACCTACATGTCTTTGGACTGTGGGAGGAAACCGGACCACCCAGAGGAAACCCACGCAGACACGGGGAGAACATGCAAACTCCACACGGAGGACAACCCGGGACGACCCCCAAGGTTGGACTACCCCGGGGCTTGAACCCAGGACCTTCTTGCTGTAAGGCGACCGCACTAACCACTGCGCCACTGTGCCGCAGGAGCTATTGTCCCTCAGAGACAATTCGATCACTGTCTCAGAACCATATACTTGATCAACGTTACCTGTGGAAATACTAGCTACAAACAACACACCTGGCTACCCGACCTCCTGGAGGCATAAACCGGGTAGGAGAAGGCGGCATGCCAGTGTTCTCTCCAGGCTCAGGAAGTGCCCGTAAATATTGTTGAGGAATTTTGTCTTGTGGCAGTCTGTGAATATTGTCTGTTGTGCAAGTCATTGTCTCTTCATGTGATGTTGATATCTGTCTGTTTGTTGTTACTTACCATGCTGTCCCAAAGCAAATTCCACTGACCTCGCTCGCATGGTCATTAATAAATGATTGATTGGTTAATATCCAATACATAGATGTACACTCATGCAGAGATGGGGTGCAGGTTTTTTCACACATATTTATGTTACCACATTCACTTTTTTCAGTTAGTATTTGTTGACCATATTCACAGTGTAGATGGCTTTTCCTTGGTTATAAGTAATACATTTTTACAATATTCAGCTTCTCCAATCTGCTGTTATTTTTTTCATGAGAAATTAAGGTTTTGGTAACACTTTAGTATGGGGAACGTAGTCACCATTAATTAGGTGCTGATTAGCATGCAAATTAGCAACATATTGGCTCTTAATTGGTCTTTATTACGTACTCATTAATGCCTTATTCTGCATGGCCTTATTGTACAACCAGTAAGCCATTAACTATGAGTTTTCCCTCTATAACCTCAGAAGTATTGCTTATTAGTAGTACCATCTCAATATGCTTTGCTTAGTATGGCCTTTATAAGGTGGTGGTACCACAAGAAGAGTTATTCTCCCTTACTAACACTTAATGAATATGGTCTGTTCTTACATAACAACACACAAAACTACAAGTGTTCATAGTGTTAAATTACTGTAAATTAAGTTTTTGTTACTTAGAATATGTTCCCCATACTAAAGTGACATCTTGATCATTACTAATTCACTAGTAATTAAGTTTTTTTATGTTCCCCATACTAAAGTGTTACCGAAATTAATATGCTCAGTTGTTACCGTGCAGCTTCTTTTTTCTGTCATTGTGAGTTATATATTTACACATTTTATCTCTTTGTTATCTTAAATAAACACACTGGAAATTAATCGAATTGTTTGCTCCCGCCTATGTGAAATCAGCACGCAGTGTCAAAAAATGACAAGTCAAATCCGTTGTACAATTCTCTCGGCAGGTGTGAATCCACATCTCAACTCAGAAATATGTAGAATTCATAACATTGTTTGCACGTCTGCTACAGAGACACTGCAGTTGTAATCCAGTGTCAACTTTTTGTGCGATAAGGAGAATATTGATGACACGATACTGGACATGTCCTCACAGACCTCATCTCAGTCTTTGCCCGTGTAAACGCACCATTCTGTGCTTTTGCATGTCTTAAGTCGCCTTAATTAATCAATCCCCGTCAACTTAAGGTGAACAAATTTTGAGCAGTTTCATGTTTTCATTCATCGTTTGTTTCATTGTTGTGCCGGTGTGAGACGATGGCGGTGCGAATTCACGTTTGCGGTGGCCTCACCCAGCACCGTCCATGCAGTGTCTTTGTCCATGTCTGCATCTAACTTTGTCTTCGTTTAATGGCCGGGAGAGCTGGCGCTGGATTGGCTGGGAGAGCTTGGTCTGCTGCGTCCTGTGGGCCCAGGGGCCAGAGCCCTGCCCGGAGCTGTGCCCGGAGAGGTAACGCCGAGGGCTGTCTGACAGTATGCAGAAGCGGGGCAGGCTAAGCTAACCGCTAGCCCATGCAGACTGGCATTTCCGATAACACCGAGGGCGGTCAGGTGGCGGTGTCACCTAGCCTTGACTGTGTTTTAGTGTGGTCGTGTGGAGTGCGGGGAGGTGTGTCGAAGGTATCTGGCTGGGAGAGCTAGCGTTGGATCGGCTGAGGGAGCTTGGTCTGCTGCGTCCTGTAGACCCAAGGACCACGGCCCTTACCGGAGCTGTGCCCAATGAGGAAACGCTGAGCGCGCTCTGACAGGACGTGGAAGCGGGGCAGGCTAAGCTAACTGCTAGCCCATGCAGACCGGCAGGTCCGACAGTCATCCTGGCTGGCGTTCGTTCTCCTGGACAGTGATTTATATATATATATTGTGTGTGTGTGTGTGTGTCTGTGTGTGTGTGTGTGTGTGTGTGTGTGTTGGTTTGGATCTGTGTTCTTGTAGTTCTTGCAGTTTTTGGATACGTGTTCTTGTCTTTGTGTTGCACTGCTGTGGGCTGGGGGGGAAAACGATGTTTCGTCTCATTTCATGTGCGCAAGTGCATGAAGTGAAATGACAGTGTTTCTGATTCTTCCTTGTTTAAACTAGTACAGACTGCTGCTTTCATTAGCAGGAGCAGGCACGACTTTAAACAGCAGACTTGGAAGGTTGGGTGGGTTAATGTGGGGGGTAAACCTGTTCACCCATTCCGTTCCCTCCGCTCTGTCTGTTAGGAGCCCTCTTCACCTCTTCTGCAGGGGTGAGAAAGTGTGGATCGTAATAGAGACCAGCCGTGGTTGCGGCTAAAGTTGCCATTATCTAACACCTAGATGGATGAAGCTGTTGGTGGGTGTCATCGGAGCCAGCTGTGAGGGCCGAAGTATGCATTATACATGCACTCGCTCCGACACACAATCACACACACACATGGAATAATGGATGTGTGCACACACCTGTGTGAAGTGCATGAGTACAAACGCACTCACGTGTGTGCACATGCACACGAGTCTGCACGCACACACATTCGGTAAACGCGTAAATTGCATCCATACAAATTTCCTGCTGAATAATGGATATGGCTATTTATCAATAATTGTGTCCTACAGCTTCACTTTATGTATTTTCGAGTTGTTTTGGGAGGATTAAAAAGCCACTCTCCTCTCTCACAAAAAAGGAAAAAAAAATGGGGTTCAGGGAGAAGTCACTTCTGACTGTACTGGTATTTTTTTCAGTTGAGATGTCAGCGTTTCCTCGGAGCATCAAAAATTTACACGTCTCGTTTCCCCGTTTTCACACTTGGAGTGCACCCCCGCCGAGAGCTCTCTCAACCTCCCAGATCCTGCTTTCCAAAAGGCTGGAGAGGTGAACTGGGAAGAGGGGTAGTCAAATCAAAGCTGCACGAGTACGCGATGGAAATGAGCTTGAGTCATTGACATGGCTTCTGAAGTGTCGCACACTTGAGAGTATTTTGGCAAAACGTCGCATTAGGGCTGTCACGTGACGCACGGCTGATGGATGCGAGGATTAGTTTCTGAAATTTAATCCGAAAAGTGTCTGGAGTGACTTGTTTATGGGAAATATTGGCTCTCTTCACCGTGCTTTCTCTGTGTCCCAGTACACTACGGTCATATAACAGTATATCCATATCAACAAAATTGTAATGGTTGAGCACAATACTACTATCTTGTCGTCAAGTGCTTGGATCTTAGACGTTTCTTTAGGTTTTGTCAAGGCTGGAAGAGCGAATGTGTTCATATTAGTGGCACAGTTCTGCTTATTGAGCCATTCAGCGGAGGACGCAGTCAGTCTACAGAGAGGAAATGTCCCCTGAAATATGAGTGTGCCGTGGTAGACAACATCTCCTTTCCAAACCAACAAAGAAAGAGACAGAATGACAGAGCGAAGTGGGAGGGAGGCCGCACGCGGAGACAGATTTGACTTTGTGTCTGAACTGAAAGATTGCATTGAATGTTATACTGGCTGTTTTGAAGTCGCTTGCATCCGCAGACCAAGGGGCCACGGCTGCAAGCCGTTGGCCAACAGTGTCATGTGTAGCTGTTAACCTGAGGGTGGTGTACTGTAGACGGATTCCTCCATTTCTCTTTGTGAGTGAGCTGGCATTAAAGATGACATGTCCGGGTAGTGTAGTGGTCTATTCCGTTGCTTACCAACATGGGGATCTCCGGTTCGAATCCCCGTGTTACCTCCAGCTTGGTCGGGCGTCCCTACAGACACAATTGGCCATGTCTGCGGGTGGGAAGCCAGATGTGGATATGTGTCCTGGTCGCTGCACTAGCACGTCCTCCGGTTGGTCGGGGAGCCCGTTTCGGGGGGAGGGGGAACTGGGGGAATAGCATGATCCTCCCACGCACTACGTCCCCCTAGCGAAACGCCTCACTCTCAGGTGAGCTAGCGACTCCACATGTATCGGAGGAGGCATGTGGTAGTCTGCAGCCCTCCCCGGATCGGCAGAGGGCGTGGAGCAGCGACTGGGACGACTTGAAAGAGTGGGGTAATTGGCTGGGTATAACTGGGAAGAAAAAGTGGCAAAAATCCAAATAAAAAGATGACACAGAGTGGACATTTACTTTTTTCCCCAACTCGTTAGCTCGTTTCCCTTGTCATATAACGCACCCATTCAAGACAAGAAAAAACATTTTTTTTAACTTATTTTACATGAAAATCACCATAACTTCCTCTAAAACAACCAAATTTGAGAGGAACTTAAGATGCCTTGGCGATGGCAAGTGGGGGTGGGGGTGGGGGCTTAATGTCTTTGCTCCACCATTGGCAAGTAGGCCTCCACGATAGAATGTAGACTAACGTTGGCAACTTAGCACCCATTTCTATGTCACTGTATTTCATCGTTTCCTTATTGTGGCATGCCCACTTTTGCAGGACCCTATCATGATCATCACTGATAGATCAAACCACGTCGCTCTGTGTTTTGTCCTGCCCTGATATCGTGTTTTACTCAGAAATACGTCGCTTTATGGAAGCAAGATCTGCACTGAACGGTGCCTCAGCAGCTTCACGCCGTCTCTAATGCTGCAAGGTGCACACCATTCATTAGACAATCACTTTTTGACATCTTATTTATCCGTTTCAATTCATCTGTTTTACGAGCTATAAATTCCGCTGTATAAAACCTGCAATATATCACACAAAGATCCCGTATATTATGCCCTTTGTGCTATGAAGATGAAGGTGCCATCTAACACAACTGTCACGACCCGTCCCGATACATCAGCATTAGCATTGTCCACGGCTGCCAGAGTATCGCTCTCTCCAATTGGACAGGACTGCAGCGTAGCATCGCCCTTCAAACACACCAAAGGTGAGCCTGGTGGAAGTTCGATTTGGCCACCATCCTCATACATGATAACTGTTGTGCTTCTAAAACATAACTGAATCTGTTATTTGAGTCATGCATGGTAAATGAGACCAGCAGGGAGTCTCACTGAATATTTTCTCTCTGTTCATGGCTGTGCAGCTGGGAAGATTACAGATTAGTGGATGGTTTTTCATTTTCGTTGTTTGCTTTTCACCATACCAGAATTGATTGTCAGAGCATTTTGCAGTTTTCAATTAATTTCCAAAGTGATTTCAAGAAATCGTACATCCATATATCTGCAATGACTTGTTGGAACTCTTTTATGTTTAGCTTCTCAAAGGGAAATTATGCACTTATTTTTATCCTGTAACACACTTGGCCCTTATTACATACACATCCCTGTATCTGTACCCCTATTTTTCATATTATATCCTTAATTGGGTCTTAATTGAGACCATGTACCCCGGGGCACTCTTGTGAGGTGGTACTGCAGGAGTATGGGGTACCGGGGCAGTTGCTACAAGCCATCTGGTCCTTGTATAACCACAGTGAGAGCTATATCCGTATTCTCAGCGCAAAGTCAAACACGTTTTTGGTGGGTGTCAGACTCCACCAAGGTTGTCCTTGGTCTCTGTTTCTGTTTGTGATTTTCATGGACAGGATCTCAAGGCACAGCCCAGAAACCCTACAGAGGAAACTCATTTCAGTCACTTGTATCTGCAATCTCACCCTTTTGGTCACTACCCAAAGAATGACCATAGGTGAGGGTTGGAAAGAAGATTTGACTGGTATTGACCGGAGGGTGTGCTCCAATTATCGGGGCATCACATTGCTTAACCTCTCTGGGAAAGTCTACTCTAGGGTTCTGAAAAGAAGGCTCTGACTGATTGTCAAACCATAGATCCAGGAAGAACAATGCAGATTCCATCTTGGCCATGGAATAACGTGACAACTCTTTACCCTTGCAAAAGTGCTGAGGGTGGCATGGGCATTTGACTAGCCAGTCTACGTGTGTTTTGTGGACTTGGAGAATGCTTACAACTGTGTACTCTGGGGCACTCTGTGGGGGGTACTGCGGGAGTATGCGGTACCAGGGCAGTTGCTACAAGCCATCCGGTCCTTATAAAACAAAAGCAAAGTGAGGGCTGTGTCCGCATTCTCGGCACAAAGTCAAACACATTTCGGAGGATGTCGGACACCGCCAAGGTGGTCCCTTGTCTCCGATTCTGTTTGTGATATTCATGGACAGGCTCTCAAGGCACAGCCAAGGTGAGGGGTGTGTCCGTTTTGTGAACCTCAGCACTGCATCTCTGCTCTTTGTAGATGATGTGGTTTTGTTGGCTTCATCAGAACACGACCTCCAGTGCTCACTGGGGCGGTTTGCAGCTGAGTGGCCAGGATGAGAGTCAGCACCCCCAAGTCTGAGGCCAAGGTTCTCTACTGGAGAATGGTGGATTGCTCCCTCCAGGTTGGGGATAAGTTGTTGCCTCAAGTGAAGGAGTTCAAGTATTTCAGGGTCTTGTTCACGAGTGAGGGTAGGATGGAACAGGAGATTGACAGGCGGATTGGTGCAGCATCAGCAGTAATGCGGCTGTTGAACCAGACCGATGTGATGAAGCAGGAGCTGAGCCTGGAAGGCAAAGCTCTCAATTTACCAGTCAATTTTCGTTCCAACCCTCACCTATATTCATGAGCTTTGGGTAGTGACCAAAAGGGTGAGATCACGGATACATTTCGGCTGAAATGAGTTTCCTCTGTAGGGTGTCTGGGCTCAGCATTAGAGATAGAGTGAGGAGCTTGGACACCCAGAGGGAGTTCAGAATAGAGCTGCTGCTCCTTCGCGTCAAAAGGAGCCAGTTGAGGTGGTTCGGTCATCTGATTAGGATGTCTCCTGGGTGCCTTCCTTTGGAGGTTTTCCGGGCACGTGCAACTAGGAGGAGACCCCAGGGTAGACCCACAACTCGCTGGAGGGACTACATGTCCAGTCTGGCCTGGGAATGCCTTGGGATCCCCCAGGAGGAGCTGGAGGGCGCTGCTGGGGAGAGGGATGTCTGGAGTGCCCTACTTAGCTTGCTGCCGCTGTGACCTGATCCCGGAGAGGCGGCTGATGATGAGATGAGATCCTTCGTAGAACTTAGTCATTGCCATCCCAAAGAGATTAGATTGAATCTATAAGGATTAGATAGAATTACATTAATTGTTCATTTCATAAGAATCACAGAAAATTGAATCAGTTCATCTGAACACGTTTATTGAGATTTGGATTGGATTATTGAGTGTGCATCAGACGTTTCATAAGAAGTAACTTTAAATGGTGATCAATAAATGATTAATAGATCACTGTCAATGGGTCAATACACCATTCAAAGACGCGCTAAGACAATTTTTTATATCATTAAGTTGTCTCTTAATATTACCAAGTGTGTTGTAAGCACTTATACATGCATATAAGTATTATTCATTTACGAAAGCCACTTTATTTTGGTCATTGTATGGTTACAACGAAATTTGTTCTCTACATTTAACCCATCCTGTTGTATAGGAGCAGTGGGCAGCTGCAGCACCCGAGGACCAACTCCAGTTCTTTACATTTGCCTTGGTCAGGGACACAGGAAGGAGTATTAACCCTTACATGCATGTCTTTCTGATGGTGGGAGGAAACCGTAGCACCCAAAGCAAACCCATGCAGACACGGAGAAAACATGCAAATTTCACACAGAAAGGGCCTGGGACGGCCTGGGGTTCAAACCCAGGACTTCTTTCTGTGAGGCAACAGTGCTAACCACTGGGCCACCATGCCGCCCATTATTAATCGGGATCTAGAGCTGCTCATTGTAAAGTGCTTGCCAGAATTACGTTGTATGAACATACGCTGGCTGTGACTTCATTAGGTTTCAATGAAAGTCACCTCCAAACTATAATGGACATTTCACCTGTAAACCATATGTATCTACTGTACAGTATGACAGCCAACATCTTTATTGACCTCTCAAATTTTATTTACAGTGATAATATTCAACTCGGCACTTTATTGATCAGGTGGGTTTGACAGAATGGACACAAAATGACCATCAAGGGGACCCAATCACCATGGAAGATGACTGGTCAGAGGTAAAACGACCCAGAATGGCTTTGGCCTGTAATCATCTATATTAATCCCATGCGAGCTAGGCTGTTGCCGTAGAAAAAAAAAAACATCTGTCCAAGCATGACTTATTGATTTCATAAGACGGACAGTAAAAG
This sequence comes from Lampris incognitus, assembly GCF_029633865.1. NCBI lineage: Eukaryota > Metazoa > Chordata > Actinopteri > Lampriformes > Lampridae > Lampris > Lampris incognitus. The sequence continues at coordinate 8,547,655 of NC_079216.1, read as the reverse complement.
CCAGCGGTGGCGGTGTTACTTGGAGACAAGCTGAAGGTCCTGTGACCGAGACGAGCCATCTTCGAGGGATGGGACCCGAACAGAAGCATAAAACCTCTCAACGATGCTCAATCCCCTAATGCTCCAAGGAAATCCAATTTCACATGGCCGTAATTGAAATTTATTTTGTCACCACAATGGAGAGCCAGCGTCGTTTATCGAGCTTTCTCTTTCCTGTGTAGAGGGGTGGGTGGGGTGGTACACCTCACGCTTGCAAGGCGAGCGGGCCTTAACTCGTGTTAATAAATGAATAATCAAGAATGGGTGTCTTTTACATCTTGCCATGAGACGCCTGTTGAATTATTCAAACCAACATGGATGTTTTAACAACTATGCATGTGTCCGCCAAGGTTTATTGTGGGTCTGCAGTGTTGGATGGGACACCGCTGTAACTCTGTGTAGATATGCGAGTACGGTTCGAAAGGTTGCGCGATTATTATTCATTAGACAATCCCTTTTTGACATCTTATTTATCCGTTTTAATTCGTCTCAGTTTTACGAGTCATATATTCCGCTGTATAAAACCTGTAATATATCACCCAGAGAACCCGTTGTATTGTGCCCTCCGCGCTCTGAAGATCAAGGCGCCGTCGAACACAACCGTCACGACCCGTCCCGATATATCAACATTAGCATTTCCCGCGGCTGCCAGGGTCTCGCTCTCTCCAGCGGGACAGGAGAGCAGCCATAGGATCGCCCTTCATACCTCCCAGCCATAGTAGGAACATGGAGCATGAAGAGGTCCATTACCTCTTCTTCTCACACCTCCTCCTTCGACAAGGCTCGGATATATATATACCCACAGAAATAACCGACCCAGCTCCTTAGCAGTCGTTCGACTACGCAGGCCACCGAACCTCCGCGACTCGCATGGCCGAACCAGAATCGGAGATTTTAATACAAGTGAAGTGACTGACTAGTTATTGATCTGAAGTGATCAATCAAATTAGGGATAAGGCCACTCACTCCTCAGTGGGATTATCCCTTATTATCATATGGCCATTTCCAGTCTGTAACTTCACGTCTTTTTTAGGAGGCCCAACACCAGAGAGGGTACTTGTGAAATATCTTATTTGTGTGTGTGAGAGTTTTCCAGCTTATTAAAACTGTTTGGACTCGGCAAAACTCAAGACAGCTTTTCAAATCAAGATTTTGATTTGGTTTTTTATTTTTCTCCCCCCGTCTCCATCGTTCTTCAGCGATGACCCTTGAGCGGCGGACGACGGCGTTTGCCTGCAGTGCTCCTCTTTGCCTAATTAAGAGCCACATCATCTCTCGCGCATATCTAATGAGATTGGAGGAGTGGATGGGGGAAGGGGGCGGTTGACAGGTGGGCTCTTAATGCCCGGGCCCCTCGGGGGCGGAGGGTGGGGGTGGGGCTGGATAAAAGGATCGGGGAAATTGTTGCTGTAATTGTTCTTGCTGTGAGTCGGCCTTCCCGTCTCTCTGAGATGGGGGCGGTGGAGGTGGAGAGAGGGTTTCTCTTTTGTCTGTGTGTATATGACCTGATGGTGAGATCATTGTTTTTTTATTGTCTTCCACCGCTTTGTTCTGCCTGGAGGGTACTCGGGGTATTCGGAAACAACCGTTCCTGTTTATACTTGAGGCCCGTTGACGGATATAGTGGTGCCTGAGGAAAACGCCTGGAACGAAAGAGCCGATAGAATTCACCCACTCGTTCTTTGCTGGTGGTGTCTGCAGGAAAGGCAAAAGAGCAATAATAAGTTTGTTTGCTCATGTAAAGGTGTGCGTACATATGGCGCGGAGAACAACCTTGTTGTAAATTACAATGGCTGCACCTCTGCTAGTGTTTAAGTTTCTTACTGCTTGTTCATTGTGTGTGTGTGCGTTCATGTTTTTGTGTGTTTTCTGCAGCCGTGCCGGTGTGTGCAGGGTTTCGGCTGTAACATCTGGCACTGGTGTGATTGGTGTGGTGAGCCTTCAGGCCTTGTTCTTGGATGATAGATGACACCTATCGAAACCTGTCAGCAGGGAGCCAAGCCAGCTCACCACCCAACCAACAAGCTGCACTTCTTCATACTCACCCCATACGTACCTGCTGGGGGTGGGGGGGATGGGGGTGGGGGGGATTAATTACAGGCTTTTGCTACTTCGTACAATCGTCACTCTGCTGGTTTAACCTGAACATTTCGGACTGAGCTTTCCTAATTCGGCATCGAGATGAGGTAGTGTTTTGCTGCGTGGGTTTTCACACAGGCAAAACGCTGTGTCAGATTTGAGTCAAAATTTGGCAAATTCGGGCGAGAAGATCCCAGAAAGAAGCAAAATAACCTGTCGCTGCAGACAATAAGATAAATAATCTTAAATCATGATAGATCATCTTTACACGATAAGTTGTAGTTGAGTTAACGGTGCGTGAAACAAGATATTTGTATCATTTTAAGATTGTCACTCGTTAAGAGGTGGTGTGTTTTTGCAGAACACAGCAGAATTTGACTCGATCGGGAATCAGGGGCAGTTTATTGCCACTTCAGTCGTGTACTTGCATACACAAAAGAAACGAAATTTCAGTTCTCCCGGCCCACAGCGGTGCGACACTTCTTCTTCTTCTTCTTCTACTTTCAGCTTATTCCCTGTTTCTCGGGGGTCGCCAGAGTGGATTTTATAGTTTCCATCGGTGCCCTGTGAGGGCGCAACATAAATGGTGGCTGTTGTCAACCCGGGCCTTGACCGATCCACTATGGTCGTGTCAATCCGCATACTGATTTGGCAGAATTTTACGTCCGATGCCCTTCCACTAACCCTATGGACGGGGCACAGGTAAAGCGCTGGATGCCATCCCAGTGTTCATGGACTTGTGCCCGTGCCTGTCGCTAAAACATGCTGTTGCTTGTGTTTCACAGCAGTGCAACACAGAAGACACAAAAACACATATCCAAAATTTCCCAGATCGACGCAACCAAAAACATACAAAAACATAAGAGAATAAAGCAAAGAAACACAAACGGTTAACAACACAGTCCATTCAGCAGCACAGTCCAGGGTTCCCCTGTCCAGGAGAACGAACACCAGCCAGGATGACTGTCAGAACTGCCGGTCTGCATGGGCTAGCAGTTAGCTTAGCCTGCCCCGCTTCCGCATCCTGTCAGACCGCCCTCTGTGTTTCCTCGGGTGCAGCTCCAGGCAGGGCCCTGGTCCCTGGGCCCACCGGATGCAGCAGACCAGGCTCCTTCAGCCGATCCAACGCCAGCTCTCCCAGCCAGACACCTTCGACACACCTCCCCGCACTCCACACGACGGCGCAAACGCAGACAAAAACGCTGCACAGTCGACGCTAGGCGAGGCCGCTGACAGACCGCCCTCGGTGTTTCCTCGGGTGCAGCTCCGGGCAGGGCCGTGGTCCCGAGGCCCACCGGACACAGCAGACCAGGCTCTCTCAGCCGATCCAACGCCAGCTCTCCCAGCCATTAAACAAAACAAACAAAAAAGCGACGATCAAAATACAAACTTCACACAATCACACAAACTTAGACGTAGATGGGGACAAAGACGCTGCGTAGGCGGTACTGGGTGAGGCCGCTGCAAACGAGATGTCGCCGCCATCTTCCCACACCGGCAGCAGCGATATGTTGTTCGCCGTGACCCTCCAATATTTATAACTCAGGTGTAAGAAAGGTAATATGAATATGTATCGTTGGGATCAGACTCTGTATGTATGTATGTATGTATGTATGTATGTATGTATGTATGTATGTATGTATGTATGTATGTGTGTGTGTGTGTGTGTGTGTGTGTGTGTGTGTGTGTGTGTGTGTGTGTGTGTGTGTATGTATGTATGTATGTATGTATGTGTGTGTGTGTGTGTGTGTGTGTGTGTGTATGCATGTGTATGTATATGTATGTATGTATGTATGCACACACTTTTTTGGGGGGGGGCATATGTGACATGTCTGTGGACATGAGAGCATTTGGGACTACACACCTATTGTACGGCAGAGCTCAAACCAACAAGTAGGTGGCGTTGGCAGATGTGTTGCAGGAGATGAGGATGTTGTCATATTTGCACAGCTTCATCCAGGACTGGTGTCTTTCATTTAACTGGAACGAGTTGAAACCATATTTTTGTTCTGTGTTCACCCCAAAAAAACAACCCCCTTCCTTAACTGAAGTCAGTCTTTACGTTTGGTTTTCTCTCTTCGTTCCCCCGCTGGATTTCTGTTTGTGCACAAAGCGGTGCAGGCGCGAGGTGGTGTGGGTGAGTCGCCATAACACCTTTCAGGTGTCCAGCGAAACCAAAATCCGTCGCCGTGGACGAGGCCGTCGCGGACGGTTGAAGAGGCCGGTTCCGCCAGCCGGCTTTCCTCACCGATCCCTTCCAAGGAGACACTTTTTTTTCAGTAATGTATCGAGTCCTAATGAGGGAACTTACCGACGGAGTCGAAATGAAGGCGACGCCGATGTATAGACGACTGTCAGCCGGTCGCTATGGAGACGTGACGGAAAGGTTGTCTCCGGCAGCCAGAGATCAGTGTTTTGTTTTTCCCCCTCCCCTGTTTTCTTTCTCTGAAAATAACACACACACACACACACACACACAAACACACACAAAAACATGCGCTCTCTTGTTTTTGTCTCTCTCACACAGACTTCTCTACACACACACACAATGATCTACAGTAACGCACACTGCAAAAGCACACATTTTTAATGGACTAACCAGAGGAGCGCGGGAAGGGGGCTTGACAAAGTGCCGGGCTCAGGGCTGCGGTGGCTTTCTCCGTGCCTGATAATAATTGATGGATGACTGCGGCGCGGGACACTGACAGGCCGGTTGCCTGGCCTTTCCCCTTTGCCAGCGTAACCCCCACATGTGTGAAATAGCCAATTACTCTGACGCCCATTGGCCGTAATAGGCCGTTGAGCAAAATGTCCTTTGTGGGATGCCGGGGAACCCTTGGCAGGCGCGGGAGGACCGAGATAGAGTTCTCCCCGGCACGGCCGCCGACGCCCCGGCCCGGCCTCTGCCGGTACCACCGAAGAAGATGGGGTCACTGAGATTTGTTTATTTATTTATTTTCCCCCGTCCGTCCCCGTGCTGTATTGACCTGGAGTTTATCATCCGTGGCGCGCGTGTCATACCGCAGCTAATTCACAGAAGTAAATCCTCCTTTTAGAGGCCGTTAAATGGATAATAGAAAACAGCGGCGGCCGTTGATTCTCAAGGAAGCGTTGCAAACCTTTTTCTTTTTGTTTTTTTTCCCCTCCCACCACAGAATAGGAAGCGAGACGCCGCGCAGCCAGCTCCGGCTAGCCAGCCGTAGGATATTGACAGAACAATCCGTCTTTATAAGGGACAGGGAAAAATTCCAATCCAGTTCCCAAAATCACATTATCGGCGGCGATATATATGACGGCATCTAAATATATTCTGGAGGATGCATGTGGCGAGAAGAGAGGGGAGGGGGGGGTGAGAGAAGGGGGAGAGAGATGGATGTTCTGAGGGGAGGGGAGGGGGGGGTTGTTCTGGAGAGGTACAGTAAAACATGTCTGGTAGAAAAGAGAGCAGTCCCTCTACGTAATTGGATGGGTTATTTTTACACGAGGCCGGCGTCTCTGCTCACTGACATGTGTCGCCATATTTCTCTCAGAGGCCTCCCTTCTCATTTCCCTTTCTCCGGCGCTCTTCGCCATCGCCGTCTCCTCCCCTCGCTCTCTCCCTTATCCCACCCCCCTCCCCTCCCATTCTCTTCGGTCTTCCCGCGTGCCGCTCTCCCCTCTCCGTCTTCCTGCCTTATCGCCGTCTCGTTTTGTCTCCTTTTCATCTCCTCGGCGCTCCGTCGAGGGGAGAACAGGGCCGACTGATGTCTCCGAGCACGCGTTTCGGGGCAGAAGACGTTCGGTGTTTCCACGCAAGTTCAAAACTCGATTTTAATCCTTTTAAGGCGGTAATCTGATGGTTGCAGCTGCCGAATTAACACCCTAATCGAACAATCTCGGTCAAATTAAGCAGTGGATCGGCGCAAGCGTAATGTGATTAACAAAGCTGGAATTCTCATCAGTCGTTCAGTTTGTTGTGCGTTGTGTACGCCTCCATCAGATTTCTTTCAGAGACTTGCTTGTGTGCATGCACCAGAAAGATAACGGCACCTGACCTGGAAACGACAAAGTACAACATGGTGTAACCGACACTTGTAGTAACCAGAGCCAATCCGTCCACTCTTTGTGCCCCCCCCGCCCCTTTTTCCCCTCAATTGTACTTGGCCAATTGCCCCACTCTTCCGGGCCGTCCCGGTCGCTGCTCTACCCCCTCTACTGATCCGGGGGGGGGGGCTGCAGACCGCCACGTGCCTCCTTCAGTACATGTGGAGTTGCCAGCCGCTTCTTTTCACCTGGCAGTAAGGAGTTTCACCAGGGGGGAGTAGCGCGTGGGAGTGTCACACTATTCCCCCCCGAACAGCTGCCCCGACTGACCAGAGGAGGCAGCAGTGCAGCAACCACATTCAGCTTCCCACCTGCAGACACGGCCAATTGTTTCTGTAGGGATGCCCGACCAAGCTGGAGGTAATATGGGGATTCGAACCGGCGATCCCCGTGTTGGTAGGCAACGGAATAGACCGCTACACTACCCGGACGACACGGCGTAACCAACGCTTGAAGTAACCAAAGCCAATCTATCCACTTTCATGGTGTTCTCGACTGAGTTTCTAATTTTTACCCCCTCTTGCAATGAAAAGCCGCCTCGTTCGGAGGCCAATTGAAATGGGCGTACTCTGACTTCTCTGCTGAGATTCACCGCTTACTTCTCTTTCTGGTCAGTTTGTCTTCAGCAGAACCAGTCATAGCATGTTGTGCTTGTATTTAAAATGTTTCTCTTTTTATTATCTCTGCATTTGTAACGACATCTAAAGTTGGCGTTTTAAGATGCCCGCATCCTTAAATTCATGCTTTTGCCATACTACCTCTTATAGAGACAGGTTTAGTCTGTCTTAT